>NW_022195411.1:0-998 GCF_008641045.1 Pistacia vera | reverse complement strand
TGTATAATAAAGTAAGGTTAATGCCAATTACACATTTGAAACTTGAAAAACTCCCACCTTTTTCAAGAAAAAAAGTGCTTTTTTTAAAAAAAAAAAATTTACTTTTTTAATATGAGCAAACAACATGTTCCCACATGAGGTTTATTGAAATCCCAAATTCATACTCGTGGTTACATTTATTCCAAATACCCACCATTAATCTAACACTGTTTCTTTTATTTTAAAAGTTTAAGGGTTAAAGCGTCAAAACTATATTTCTCTCAACTCACCACCATTGATTGCCTTCCCATCTCCTTTTTCTTCATCTCTCCTCCATTCTGACACATGAACTCCATTATACACTTTTTTTTAATACCCATTCTTCCTCTTCTTCTCCTCTTTTCCTTTTCTTTTTCTTCTTCTCTTCTCTCTTCTAGATTCTTCCTCTTTTTTTTCTTCACTTCTCTCCACTAGATTCTTCTTCTCCTCTTTTTCTTCCCTCTTTCTTCTTCTCTTCTCTCCACCAGCTGCGTCCCCTCACCATCCCCACCAAAACCCCAACCAGTTTGCTCATCGTTTGTTCCCGAAAACTAAAGAAAACACAAGAAAAATACTAAAGACATGTGCATCTTAAAAAAAAAAAAAAAAAGCGAAATGAATAATTCTCTACGTGAACATGATTATTGATCAAAGATCTGAGTATTATGTTTGTACACAAATCATTTTCACCCTATAATAATAAACTTTTTTTAGTTATATGTATTATTATACCTGGGCAAGGGACCGGTCCCTTGCGGGCCCAGGCCTGGGCCCGTTTGGGACTGGTCCCTTGGGACTGGTCCCAAATGGGACCAGTCTCTCATGGGTCCCAGGCCCATGAGAAAAATCAGGACCCGGACCAGGCCTAAGGCCTGGTCCGGACTGGTCCCATGGGCCCAGGACCGGTCCCATGGGGTTTGGAAAATTTTATTTTCCCCCCTCAATTTTTTTTTATATTTTGGGGGCAAAACGAAATTTTA
>NW_022195410.1:0-54394 GCF_008641045.1 Pistacia vera | reverse complement strand
ATATCACTAACATGCAAACTCAACCAAGTTTGATGAACATATGAACACATGGAAAATGTCATTTTAGCTTATAAATTCGACATGCAAGGAGCTTTTAGCTTTGATACCATTTGAAAGACTAGCATGCATGCATGAAGAGTGGTGAAAATGGAGAAGAAAGCATGAAAGGATGGATTAAAAAAAAAAGTTTTTCATACGAAGCTTGAAAAGAGATTATACCTACTCCTTTGCTTTGGATTGATGAAGATTAGCTTCAAAAGGATGAAACCTCCACACTTTAACATCACCTTGAGAGATTAGAGAGTGGCCGTGGGTTTGAGAGAGAGTTAGTTTGTTTTTGAGTGAACAAATGAAGAATTAACTAAAATGCAACCTTTTGCATTTATATATACTTGGGTAATTTTGCAATTATTTATTTTTCACTTCCAAGCCCAATAAAATCTTATTTTATAAAGGGACCTCACGAATTTATTATGCTACCCTTTGAATAATCAATATTATTCAAGGGCCCATGTAAACTAAACTAGTTTACATTAACAACCCATAAATTTACCCTTTTTACCCTTTAACTATTAAAAGGTTATTTTTGTTCATCTCATTAATCTTAACAATTTAAGATATAATAATTAAATGTAATTAATTATTGCTTGACCATTTTAACCCTTAAAATGTCACAAATAATTTTCTATGCAACTATTACTATAGAAATCCCGTTATTACCCTCGGAAGGTGCTAGCCCTCTTCGGATAATCATTTCTCTCTCTCATCCTTCTCTAACTTCTCAAGGCTATTGGTGTGACCATATAGGTCCACTGTGGATTAGCCGTGAGCCGGTTCTAGATGAATTCAGAAACCTGTCTGGAGGCCCAACGACTATGGTAAACATCTAGCAATGTGCCATAGTCCTTAAACCACGATTAAGAAATACTTCATCGAACCCATTTCAGATCATACGTACCATGCAGGTAAAGTCCCTCCATTGAGATATCTTGATCGAGCATGAATTCATGGAACGTCAAAATCCTAAACTCAATCTTCTACCGAATCGTCGATCAATATGTCCGAAACTCGTGATCACAAACTTGCTTTTGTATGACTAATAATAGACTCTGGCCAGAGATTCTGTTTTTCGACATTTATCGATGTTCGTCTAGGAACTCGAATCCGAGTGGAGTCAGCGGTGCTCCCGATCCTATACTTCTGAGTCAATGGATCTCCTCTTGACCATTGTTCGTTTCCGCATATGAACAACGCATGACCAAATAGGCTTTATTACACGAAACATGATTAGTCTCGTACTTATACACCGTATGAACCATATGCATCTATATCGGATTCGACTACAATGTCTTAGGTCAAAGGACTACATCGTGCACTGATATAACCAAACGATAAATCATTGACTACATGCTTTTCCAAGTGATTTGTCGTTATTCGGCCACGTTCGAAAAACAGTTCACCAACCGTTAATCCATACCAATGCCCCAGTGACATGACTATCATCGTCATCTGTACTTTTATCAACTCATTATATCTTTCAGAAGCATTCGATATGCCTACTGTGCAATATGGTTGCCCAAATTATATTGCTTCCGTAGGGAACCCTTTTCAATAATTCATTTACCGATGAAATGAATCATCTGGACAATTCATATACATACTTTATTTTAAATGCATGACTGACTAAAGGAAGCAATTTATATATATGAATTGAAGAACTCTTTCTTCCATTATTTATGATATATATAGATACAAGACAAAATGCTCTGAAACCGACAACATGAATGGTTTCTAGGGCATACACTAATATACACTAACAATATCGACCCTTCTCCTTATCGTTTTCCTTTAGGAAATACGAATAGAGCAGCTCGTACAGGCCAAACATAACCTAGTTCCGCACACAAAGGTCCTCCAATGCCATTAACAACTTCCAACCGTTCGGCATGATTTGAGACAGGGTAGCCATGAAGTGATTCAGCACCTCCTAGACGAGACGAGGAAAGGGAAACCTCAGCCCGTCGTGAAACCACTTCTCGTAAACACTCACCCAGCTTTTTGCCTCTCAGTCGACCCGTTGGTATGACTGTGGCACCCGGATCTCGACCAAATTTGGAATGTGATACATCGTTCGGATCCGCCACACGTCATTATCATTAAGCATGTGCGGATAGTCCCTACTCAAAATCCCACTGCCCTGTTGACTCGGATCTTCCTCAGAGCCACTCCTAGACGAGGATGGACTACCAGCTCCTTTGGAGTCTTCCCCACTTCCCCCATGCCTGCCCGAACCACTCAGGTCAGCAGCACACGTCCCTGGGCAGCTATACTCACACCAGTCGGTATACCCATCGAAACGGTGACCTCAGGTATCATCACCATGGTCGGGGCACGTTCGTACTCATTCTCCCCCAGCCCCACTCAAACTACTCGACTTGGAATTTGACATTTCAGCCTATCCAACTAACCCGACCGACCGATTCTACTCCACAACCTAAACTCTCCAAATCCTAAGTGTGTCAAACCACCACTCGCCCTGTACCATCGACCGGACAACACTGCAAGAGCACCTTTCAACTATTGCTCGCCCCTCAGCATCGATCGACATATCCCCGTTAACACAACCTGTCGACTTTCGCGACCTTAGAACCTTGATTGACTCTCGCTACCAACCGACCTGGTCCTAGATTCAGAACTACTTTCTCTTGTTCACCCCAAGCGACTGACCTACGCTCGGGCTCTACCCTTCCTAATGAGTCCACTCACCTTGGGTCACTGACTCACCAATCCAAACACTAACTGCCGTACAACCACCTACTTGGTCTAGACGACCGATCACTTGTTCAAGTCCACTTCGCACGATCCCCTCACCACTTAGTCGGATAGACCAGATGATCTACCTATCCCACTGAACCCAGATCCAACCTGTCACTTGATTCGATCAGGCAGACTGATCGAGCCGAATCAAGATGATACTTAACCTGTTTTCATCTTCTCGGCTTCGTCCAAAAAACCCAAAAACACCAAAAAACAGGCCAAATCATCGGAATCCTACCGAAAATATAGAATTCACGCCTATTCTAGGAAATCAAAATTCCAAACACCTCAAAACCCAGACGAAACCGCTCAAAACTTCAAAAAATCTCACCCTATCTCCAAAAAACTCAGCACAAACGAAGCAAACAAGCAAAACAAACCAAAAATCAGTGCAAGGAGATAGTATTTACCATAAATGACTCCGGAATTTGTAGAAAGAGAATCACCGTTGCTCAAGGAAACTGGAACAAAGAAGAAGAAAAGAAAAGGAAAAAGATGGCAGAAAAATGGAGGAAAACACGAAATGGGAGATGAACAGTTCGTTCCCTCGGTTTTATGGAAGAAAACTGATAGAGGTGGACACGTGGTAGCCCATGATTGGCCAAAGGTCAGAGCGACTCTTCTTTTTCCCGCCTCCAAAATGAAGGGTTGACGCCACCGTACACATGGCAGGGATCCACGGTACCTAGGAAATCCTAGCACCGTACAGAAGCCACGCTTAACCGCCCTTCCTTCCCGACTGAGCCAACATGTGACCACCAAAACGAACCTGGTACACTTCCATGCCTAGGAGATTCTCCCAACTGGTCGACTAGCTTGGAATAGTCCAACCTGTTTTCCCCCTTGAGACGATCAAAGCTAGAGGTCTCGCCCATTCAACCTTCTATAGCGGATGAGTGGTCGACCAAGTGCAACGTTTGCACAACCCATTTGGCCTTATGGCATCTAGTAAAGACAGCCCTGTGGGATCACTCAAGCATCCGCCACACGGTCAAGCAAGCCGACCAAGTCGATTTCTACCACTCATTCACCCCAACCACCTCAACCGAACGCAACTTCAGTTAGTGTCTGACTTACTCACTCGACCTAGCATACCGATCAAGTAGACTTGAGATGATAGGCTTGTTCATTTTTCACTTGGCCGGACATACCAAGCTGGTACATGCACCCCAGACCTTTTGCTTTGAACTCAGTCCACTCGGCCCCACACACCGATCGGCCACACCCCCTAAAGTTGGTTGCACGATCCAATTTGACGAAGGACATCGAGTGACTTGACCACATGTCATCTACATCTGACTGATCAGTTGTGCCAGCAATCGGTCGTCCAAGAAGGGCGACCGAATATGCCTCATTCGATTCCTACTCTCTGACTTAAGCATACCTTAACTCAGAGAGTGGGGGGCAAACTGTTAGGGCCAAAAAATGTCCCCGACCTAAATGGGAAAACGCATCTGACAATGAGGAAAAGACCAGGCCCAATCCCGATGCGGCCCAAGTGAGAACTCCCCGGATAAGGCCCATTTGGTTTGAGGTACAGTAGTTCCAAACCATCTGGATACATGCCTTCTAATCCCAGTACACTTCCTGGACCTATGGTCAAATTCAGAGCCCACGGTCACCTACAGATCACTTTCCTACTCAAACACTGATAAAGTAGTCCACTACCATCCCAGCTCCTCTAAGGTCTGTGTCAGAGTTATACTTGGACTCCCTTTCACGCCAAGAAAATGGGGGCCAAAGGATAAATCCCTGGAGGAAACGGATTACTACGAGAACTCCCAATCCTACCAGGATTAGGAAACCAGACAGTTACTATTTAAACAGAAGTCAGCCCTCTCACAAGGCAGATTACATTACACCTTCAGACCTTGGAGTTCTAACTTGATAACTTCACATTACAGCCGTAGTCATAGTCCCCAACTAGACTTCTGGTAACCTCTCTACTCCCTATCCCTCACTAAATCAACCTCTTTCAGCTTTGCTGACTTGAGCATTGGAGTGCCTATGGAAAACACCACCCTGATGTTTTCCGTCACTTCACTTTTGTTTCTCTACGTGTGCAAGTATAATAGATCGCTAGTGGCCTCAACCTCATGGGATCAATTCCTCTCTCCGTACAGGTAGATTTTTACATCTACAATGTGTTAGTAAATATTCAATTTTGAAAGGTGTTTGTGGCTGAGCTATAACAGAAGAATCCAAAAATTGGAAGAGAAACAAAAAATCAGTAAAAAAAGTGTCTCAAATTTTGTTAAGGAAGACGAACACCAACTGTTATATAGATGGTGTACAGTATCAAACACAGTGTTTTGGACAAAGTTAGTTACACTTGACTTTAAAACGCTGCGTTTCATCTTGCTTTAGAATATTACAAAGTAAACCACCTTTTTTTACAACATTACAATCTGTTAGAGTTGGTGAACTCTATTTAATATTTAGGTACCCATTTTTAAAGTGCAGTGGAGGATTTTACCAAGTTGATTAATCGTTATCAAGTTAAGCATGAATCAACAACCACAAACAATAAAGATAAAGCACACAAGCATGTACATGGTTTGGCTAAAACCACTCTTAGCCTACATCCATGGGACCTCATCCAGATCGAAGCTAATCCACTATAACAACAAACATTACAAGATATCACTCAGAGTTGATTTTAGCTACAACAAAGAGAACTCCCTGTTCTACGTTACATTAAACTTCACCCTTTGAATCTCTAATGCTTCGTCGCTTCTAGGATCACTCTACACTAGGAACACTCTCAGACAACGCTTGAGCTCCACCCAAGCTTTACTCACTGAAGAACACCTCCAACTTCCATGGCTTGAACTCCTTTCAAGCTCTTAGCATAGGAACCAAGTTCCAGCAGCAACAAACAATAAACAAAGATGAACAAAATGATTTAAGCATTAAAGCATACATGGAACCTGTCAAGGAATAAACTCTCTGAAACTTTTAGAGCACAAACAAAATAATCTCCAGGTTCAAAAAGAAAACAAACAAGGAAAAATATGAACTTCCTTTTAGCTCACAATAAAGGAACCATGTTCCAAATAAATGCTCATCAACAAGTGAAAATATGATCATCAAAGAATGAACAAAAACCCATAAACAATGAAGGGAACCATACTAAAATGCTCTGTCAAAATTTAGAGAACTAAACAATGTAAAACTAGGTTCGAAGATGCAAGGAAGAAGAAGATGGGCTTAAATAATCCTTGCTTGACCAATCTCTTTAAGACAAGTGGCGAACAATCTCTTTCATCTTTTTTTGGGACCACAAACCAACTTTTTAGGACCACAAGAGGAGAGGTGGACACCCATAAAGAGAAAACTCACACAAAAACCATGAAAGAGATAAAACTTGATGGGCAAGATAATATAAGAAAGAAGCCACATGTGCAAAAAGAATCAGAGTACAAACAAATACAATATCAAAGGTTGGCTTTACAAATGAGCAAGAATGATAAAGGCCAATTCCGTGCTCCCTAATTCTTGCCAAGTCAGCAAACAAGGGCTGACATATGTTGGTCCGAAAATGGAAAAGATTCCGTCTATCTTTTGGGACCACAACCAAACTTTTGGGACCACAATCAAAAAGGGAAAAAGTCTGATTTTCCCTGGACCACTATAGGATATTGGAACACTTGTAATTGGTCCAAATGACAGCATAAAAGATGCAAAGAACATATCTTAACTGTTAAGGATAAAAACGCAACTTATGAAAAATGAGTCAGACATGCGATGTTAGCACAACAGAAAAGTGTGCACACACATGAAGTAAAATGCGAAATGAAGTGCAACATGCATATGTCTAACATAAGTGTGCAAGCACACATCCACTGTGAACACACATGAAATGAAAATGCAAAAGGCATAAGTCTAACATAGCTGAACACATGGAGGACAAAAACAATTCCAACTTTTTGTTGGACCACAAACATATATTTTCTCTTTCTTGTAGGACCACATACAAAGTCTTACAACCTTTTAGGACCACATAAGGAAATTGTGACACATGTAAAGTTAACACTCATAAGAATATCATGAATCAAAATAAACTTGATGGGCAAGACAACAAAGAGAAAATGCCACATTGCAAAATGTGTCACCATAACATAAGATTGACAAAAATATCACCGCATTCTAACATACAAGTTACTTTTCAACCTGTTTATATCTAGTACATTTGAACTCCTTCAAAGATTTGAAAATCTTAAAAGGCTCTAACTATCTTACTGTCATCAATACAAAGAGCTATTCTTTCTAATTCTTCCAAATCTTGAAGCTCTATATGTAAGTTTATGTCATTAATTTAAATAAAACAAAAGAGTCAAGCTATTGAAGTAATATGTAGGAGGTGAGTTAAGCTTTCAACCCTTAAAATAGGAGTTAACGACTTTTTCCCACCCAAATAATGGCTTAATAACACTTTCCCATCCACAGAGTTTTAAAATACCGCTTTACTATCCAAATTTATATTTCGGCAGTGAACAAAGAGCAAACTTGGTCCAAACTGTTGGAGATTTTGAAGAGGGGAGGCCAATGAGTCTTTTGGTGGTTGGGATTAATTAGAATTTGACTTGGGAGGGCCAGCTGCGCAAACCCTAATCGCTCGGTTGCCAACGATTGGCGGGGTCTGTAAGAGTAGGGTTTGAGGGGTTTTGGTGATTGATGATCAAGGAAGAAAATGATGGTGGTGTGGGGTCGCATCGATGCCGGAATCAGAAACGGAATATAAATTTGGGTAGTGAAGTGATATTTTAAAAGTTTGTGGGTGAAAAAATGTCATTAAGCCATTATTTGGGTGGGGAAAAGTTGTTTACTTCTTAAAATAATCACAAGATTGACAGTTTACTTAAAAAAAAAAAAAGAGTCATTACTAATAAAATTAAAACGATAACTAATAAGTCTCATTTTCGTATTTGAATAATGCAAATCAATTTTTATACTAAAATGTTTCTTTAAATAAATCTTATCTTAATATTCAAAACTTTTATTGAAAGATAATAATTAACTAAAGATCATTTTAAAAATTTTATTTATGTATAAAATATTTTTTATATACAAATAGTCCTTTTTTAAAACTTTCTAACAATTAAATTATAGGAAAGCATACCTCAATCCTAGTTGTGTAATCATATAAAACACTAGCTTCAAATCTTGCAACCAAAACAAATTTTCTTTTTGTCAATAATATGATAATAATTGTCGGTTGACAGCCTAAGCATGTAACGATATACAAAAGAATCATATTAAATGACACAAGAACTTAGGGATGAATTCATGTTTCAAAAGATAAAATTTAGTTGTAAATTATTTTTTGAAATTGTGATAGGTGTTATTTCGTTCCTTTTTGTTAACAAATTTCTGGTCTTGTCAAAAGACAACTGATTTTCAGTTTTCAAAGGAAAAATACAGATACTAATCAATTAATTATTTGTTATACGCGGGTAATTTATTTAACTTTTTATATGATTACCTAACAAATTAGTACAAGTGATGCGACATTAAAATCTATAATTTCTTATAAGTTTGTATATTAGAATTTATTTGCATAGTTGTATATTTAGTTTAAATATATAAATACATAAAAAAAAAATAATGTAACACAAAATAAATGAAAGAGTGTATATAAAAAGTTAGCTAAATGAATAACGATAACAATAAAATAATCAATTCACTTTAATTAATTTATTTATAAAAGTTGTGATTACTTGATTGATGTCCTCAAGTTTAACGTTGGGCTTGGGCACAATTTAAACCATAATGTGCATTTTCGTACCCTAAACCTCTTCTTTTCCATTTTTGATAAATATGTATATAACTCAAATACCCCTAAATAAAAGTACCACAAATTTATTAATTATATATTATTTTAATTATATATTATTTTAATTAAGTTAAATTACTACATATCATGATTATTAATAGATATTCAACTGAAGAGAATTGGAAGGTGTAGGTTTTTCTTGTTACTAAAAAGTGTTTCTCATTTTGCTTTTGAGAATGAAACTCATAAAAACTGAATCTAACTAGTGATATTGTAAATAGAGGTGGATGTAAGGCTACTATAGTCTTTTTATTTATTAGTCTTAGAACTGATTCATCCGTATTGTTTAAGACTTTTTATTTCACTGTTTTATTAAAGATTTGAATTATATAACCCCATAAATAAGCCTTATGGTTTTGTAAGAAAATTGATTAAATATTTTTGTTGATGCGAAATTTTCTATCGACTAGAATGTCAAGATGTGATGACACGTGTCAACCAGAGATACTCGGTTGACCTAGGAAGGAACTTAGCAATATGCGTGCGTGATTTTGAGGAATCAGCAAAGGTGACCCCATCCATGCCTGTCGGGGGTTGAGGAGACAGCGTGCCTCCCAGAATACAATATGAGAATTGAATGATTTTAAAGTGGCTTGGTAACACCCACATCAAGGTACGTAATTTTATTTATGCCCTAATACCCTTAGTTGGATTTCTTTGAAGTTACCTTAGACAAATGTGAAGAAAACTCATTAGGGGTAAAATTATCTTTTCACTCATAATTAGATGAAAAAGTGGAGAGTGAAAGGAAGCAAAATAGTGTGAACAAGATAATAGAAATGAGGGTATTTTGGTAATTGATTAAAAGATATAGATGAGAGTTCTCAAAAAGTGCAAGGGCAAAATGGGAATACATGTGTATATTATTAGATATAAGGTTTCATTGAATAAACCCCAACCCATTTTTAGCCTTTGTACACGCCACCCTCATCCCTTTTTCTCTCAAATTTCTTCACCAAATCTCAAAGAGAATTCATAGGATTTGGCTTAGATTTTTATAGATTTTCAATCCTAAAGCATCCAAAGGTAAGATTCTAGCACAAGGTGTGTTATTAAACTTTAAAGTTTTAAATTCTTATGGTTTTTATATGATCTAGGTCCAAGAGGAAGAGACTTTTAGCAAAGGGAGGTTATATCACAAATTCAAGGTAAGTAAACCCAATTTTAGCCTTGATTTGAGCAATAATTGTGTAGAATGATTCTTGCATGTTGTATGTGAGAATTATTGGCTGTTTTGATGTTGAATGATGTGTAATTTCCAGCCATGAGAAGTAGTGTATGAGTATGTGGTGATTTGGTGAAGTTATGGAATAATTATTGTTAAAACTTTGGATTGTTGAATTATTGTTGAAACCGGCCAGGTTTAAGGCTAAAGCTAGTGAGTTTTTGCTCAAATTTTGGTAGATTTAGAGAGATGTGGAAGTGTGGCTAGTTAAGTATTTGCATGTGCATATGAATTGTTTGATGAAAATCCAAAGAGAGAATGCATGCATGAGTTTGTTAAACCCTATTGAAGAAAGGGTTTGAGAAAGGCAAGAATTGGAGTAGAAAAATTATGTTAGGCTTAACCAAGAGTAAATTTTAGTATTCAAGAGTGCATTTTGTTATTCCAAAATTTTAGAATATCACTTGGTCAAGTTAGTTCAATGAGATAAAGGGTTTTTAGTGCATGGTTCAAGTTACTTGACCCTTTAGTATTTCTTGAATAGCACATTTGGGAAAGTGTTAGAAAAGAATTGTATGTTAAAGTGTTACTTTGATAAGACATTGTTGATAATAGAGAATGGTAGAATATGTCATGACATATCAATATGCCATAATGAATTCTCAAGTTTGTGTATTTGAACTTGGAAAGAACATCAAAGAATGGGCTTGATCATGCATATATTGTGCATATTATTTATATATATAGCCTTGATTTGGTAAGCGAGAATATAAAAGAAAGTGTTAGCAAAAAATAAGAGAAAGAAAGAAAAGAAAATGACTTATAGATTCTTTTTAAGCTAACATGCAAATATGTATATTTGCTTATGTATTAAAGAATGAAATTGTAGAATTTCCATAGTTTGGAAATTTATTTAGAAATGTGTATAGAATCTCTTCCTGTTCTCTTTCTATAAAATGATATGTTAGAAGGTTGTTGCGATGAGGAACCCATGAGTGACAGAGATGTAGAAAGTTACTACATGCACGCTGCCATCAGTGAGCGGCCTTAGAATAAAAAAAACAGAATTAGTACAGTCCATTGGCAATGCATGTGGTTGAGGACTGAACCCAGAAAGAATTTCATAATACACTCACACAGCCAGGGTTCCAAATCCATGCCTCAACCTAGTTCGATCGGCAAACTAGAATAGAAAACAGAAAAGAAAAGAAAGAGAAAGAGAATAAGAGACAGAAAACAAAAAAGAAAAGAAAGTTCATTTCTTAGAAAAAGTTTATTATTCTGCATATGTATTATGCTATTTGCATTATTTAGAATTTCTTATGTGCTCAACAATGTATATTTTTATCTATTGTCCTTGCACGTCGGTAAGTAGCAAATTAGAATACTAGAAAAGAATGCAAAATAATAGAAAAGAAAGAAGAATACAAGTAAATAATGAAGAATACTAGCAAATAATGAAGAATACTAGAAAAGATTAAAGTGAGAAAAGGAAAGTAAGAATATGAGCAACGAAGGAAAAACAATAGTGTAGTTTGGTTTACTTACTAAGCAATTAGAGCTCACTCCGTTATTTTACTATTTTACAGATACTAGATGCTTTACAGTCAGGTGAAACATCAGTAAGCAGAGGAGTTTGACGGCACTGTCCAAGAATATTTTGTACTTATTAAAGTATATTAGTTTTTTTTGTGTATATATTTATGTGAATTAAAATTAGAGCTTTTGGATTTTACATTATATACATATATGTATATATGTTTTCAAAAGTTATTTAGTGGATTTTGTTATATATTTCCCAAAGAATTACTAGCTAGAGAGAATATAACAATTTTTGGTATCAGAGCAACAGTTTTGGGAAATTGACAGTGTGCCTCTCCCGCCGCGTTGACGTACCGTAGCCGATCGTTGTAAGTTATTTCTTTTTCTCACTTGTAGTTGACTAATAGTATTGGTACTATGTGTTTTAGATGAGATGTACGACTCGATCCGGTAATAAGAATGCATCGAGTACGGGTGAGCCATCCAACCCGTTAGGATCTATTAGTAACTGACCGGATTCACACAGCGGAAAAACTTAATATTTAAAATGAATCGATCAATTACATGAACCAAGATCTGAATACAGATTATAAAGTTTTCATGCATAAACTGAAACGCAAAATAAAACTGTATTAGAAACAAATCCATACAAGGATTTAGTTCGTACCGACGTTTGGAGGCTCCTTCGAATATCTCTGATTTTCGGACATGAACACTGTTCATTGGCTATTTTTCACCTGTTACTGTTTACCATCTACTGTTCACCATCTACTACTCACGTGATTCTTCACTAATCGATCCAATGTAGGATCGCACTCACGGAAGTCTACACGAAGATAATTCGAAGAACCGACAATTGTTTTGCTAGAACAATTGTTGGCATCAAGAATCAAGAACAATCAAAATTGAAAATTTTTCTTCTTCACTTGAAGAAGAAAACGTGAGAGAGAGAGAACCTTTCGAGTGGCTAGGGTTTTAATTGAATGAATCTCTCTATTTGTTTTAATTTTAAGTTGCACTTATAACGTGCAACAATTAAAACCCTATTCCACTTAGGAATAGTATTGGACTCCAACCTTAGTTCACCCTTGCAATCAAACACACCCTTTATGGTATTGTAATTAATTAATTATTATTATAATTAAAATCAATTAATATATATAATAATATATTAACATTCAATTAATAATAATAATTCATTTAAATATATACATAGATATATTTAAATATAATCTCGCTATTTAATTTTAATATTAAAATTAAATACAGGCAACAACCTTAGCAAATTTAATTGCACTGTGAGATTACCAAAATACCCTTTTGTCCTGAAAGACAAAAATACCCTTCTCACAAATTGATCCTTAAATTATCTTCTAAGTGTGTGACCCGTAGGCTTCTCATCATGTCGGTAGTATGTAGTATCGTGATTAACACCAATTAATCGTCTCACTACACACAAACCAAGATTGGCCCCTAGCAAGGCATCATGGCCACCTGATAGATTCGGATTCAGCGAAACTGCAGCCTGTCAACGATATGGTTGTCGTGCAATCAAATCCTTTCATCAACTATTATCTCATCGAGACTAAGGTACAAAAATAGTGACAACCTCAGATATCCTCGACATGTTTGTGTTCAGTTACTAGACCAATGACAGGAATATTAAATTGGATTGAGCATCAACTTAATCTCACTGTGGCCATAGATTTAGTGTCATTGCCATTTATTGAATTACCCAGTAAGATAACTTCTCCCATACCCAGGAGTGATGAATCCTTTGTTGATCCACCATAGTCTCGGTACACTTCTCAATGTAGCCAATCACTACCGTATTGATAGCTCTGAATAGAACTACGTTGGGCTAGTGTCAAACTACACCAATTGGTGCACAAGGCGCTCCGGTGATCTCAAGTCTAAGGATCACATGCACCACCATTGTAACGCCCACATGGAGGTATGTAATTTAATTTATGTTCTTATACCCTTAGTTGAATTTTGTTAAAGTTATTTTGAGAAAAATGTGAAGAAAATCCCTTAACTTTCATTGGGGGTAAAATGGTCTTTTCACTCAAAATTAGTTGAAAAATTGGGGTGTGAAAAGAGATAGAATTTCATGGAGAATGCAATAAAAATGAGGGCATTATTGTAATTGATTAAGGGACATAGATGGAATTTCTAAGAAAGAGTAAGGGCAAAATGGGAAGGCATGTGTTAATTGTAAGTTAATAAGGGTTTGGGTTTAGAAAACCCTTCATTTTTTCTTCTCCACCGCCATTCCCATTCACCACTTCCTCTCAACTCTTCTTTCAATATTTCAAGAATTTTAGAAGGCTTTTTGACTAGTTTGGGGTAGAAAGTTAATCTAAGGCATCCTAAGGTAAGAATTCTTGCTTTAGATGTGAAGTTTTGCTTATATATGTATATTGAAGTCTTATGGTTTTATTGTTTAAAGTTGTAGAGAAGAGACAAGATATCAAAGGAAAGGAAAAGTGTTAGTGAAATCTCTCTATTACAAGGTAAGTAAATCCAACCCAAGTTGAGATTTGAGAAATCCTTTGAGTAGAAATTGAGTAGAGATTTATGTATGTATAAGTATGCTATGTTATTGAGATGAGTTGAGATGAATATTTGCTTTGTGGTTGTTGAATACACTTCAATTATGAGAAGTGTTTTTGAGTGATGAGAATGTAGTTTGAGATGAAATTAAAAGAATTGGGGAAGTATTGTGGGAATGTTTATGCCGTGGGGTTATGGTGATGATACAAGACAGTTTTTCCCTCATTCTGGATAGTTTACGAAACAAATTGAATGATAATTAAATTAGAGTTTGTTTAGGCACAATTTTTGTTTGATGAAATGCCTAAGTGAGAACATGTTACCATGGTTGCCCTGTCACAGCCGTGACCTTCTAAGTGATTTTTGAGAATCTTAAAGATTGAACTGGGTTGAGACCAAAACATAAAAGTTGTATCCCTGTCTCTAAGATTTAAAACAAGACCAAAACTGTAGCAATCCGATGTGTATAACTCAAGTTATGCCTTCTTGAGTTTGACCTATGTAGAATGACTGTTTTGATGCAATACTGCATTTGTGCATTTCATAAGTGCATTAAGTAAGAAATTTTAAGCATGAACCATCATTATACATTAATTGTACATTTAGAAGTAGCTTGAAAAAGAGTAGAGACTTTGTGAACTCCACCTGGCAGTCACGAAGAGCGGGTTGGTGCTTTGTGAACTCCACTTGGCCGTGCCTTCGGTAAGATGAGGCCGTGACATTCAAGTGAGAAAGAATAAGAAAAACATTAGAAAGAATAAAGAGAGAATGAGTAAAGTCATGAAGAGTGGGTTGGTGCTTTGTGAACTCCACCCGGCTGTGCCTCCAGTAAGATGAGGCCGTGACTTACAATAGAAATTAATAAAAGAGAGCTGTGTGAAAGAGAAACAGAAAGAGAAAATAAATGAGACGAGAAGTGTATAAGGAAAGAATTAAGAGAAAGAGTTACGGGGACAGACGAGTAGAGGATTTACTTACTGAGCATTATTTTTGTGCTCACCCCGTTGTTTTTCTTTGTGTTTATAGGATCTAGGTAAGGACGCGGTCGGATTGGTGTCGGCAAGCGAGGAGCAATAGCTACACTATCTACTGTTTTTGATAACTTTTTGTAAAATGATATCTTATTTGCAAATAAGAATGTTTATATGTAATAAAAGAAAATTTTGGGCCCATCTACTTTTGTTGATATAAATGTATTTTGCTTTATGTAATTCTATGAGTATCCTAGTATAAAGGAGTTATTACAACCATCCGTTAGAGGATTTATTCCATAGACACTGGGGTTACCATCCATATGGGATCCTTTGGTGGGTCTGTCCAGTGAACTTACCTATAGCAAGCACCCATGTGTTGCACCAGGTTGCCGGTAAACAACCTTGACAGGTGAGATCAGTCATTGCCTTTCGACAGGGTCGTTCAACACTATGATAGCCTTACCGTATTATCTGCGTCCTTGGTCAAAATAATACTAGGGCTACGGACATTTCTAGAATGGCCACCATATGTGATCATAGGGTTCTGACTATCAAGATTTGAAACACTTGATACCGTCATCACGGTTCTACCATCCTAAGGACATACATCAATACACATAATATGATTTACGTGATATAGTGGATAATGCCTTTTTATTGATTAATAAACATTATTTCAAAGAGTCAATTCCACACAAATTGATTGGCTCTAGGGCACCTACTCCAAAATGATCTACTCCCCCTGTTCTCGATGAAGCAAGGATTCGTAACATCATTCAGCAGGTATTGGCAGAGAGTCCGGGGAGACCTATGTCGGAGAAAGTTGAGACACCAGTTGTTATACTGACCACTAGAGATGAGAGAGAAAGGCTGATACCTCCCATAGTACAGAGCTGTCTTGAGCCTATTTATGGGTTACCTAGTCAGCATCAGCTGTTAGAATTTAGAGGTAGGATTGACCCATTAGTGGCAGAAGAATGGATTAGATCTGTAGAGCATACGACAACACTTTTTCCCATGACAGATTGGGAAAAGATCCGGTTTGCTAGTTTTTTATTTAAGAGTGATTCCAGGATATGGTGGGAACTGATGGAGAATACTCATGATGTAGCCACTATGACCTGAGGAGATTTCAGATGACTTTTTGAGGCAGAATACAAGACAGTTGATAGAGTTCATGAAACGATACAAGAATTTCTTAGCCTACTATAGGGGATTAGTTCAGTGAAAGAATACTCCATTAGATTTAATTCCTTGCGAGGTTTGCACCAAGTATAGTGAGCACACCAGAATTGAGGATGAACAAGTTTGTGCATGGGCTGAATCCAGAAATAACTCGAGATGTGATGGCAGGTGCCTAGCCTCCTCAGATTTACAGTGAGGCCTTGAGCGAGCTTTACGAGTTGAAGCATTTGTGAATAAGTTAACTCTATTCACTCCATCAGCAGCAACGCCCAGTATTCCACTTCCCGCTCCATAGAGAGACAGATTTAATGCTCCCAACAATAGAAAAGTGAAGAATAAGAAAAGATTTTAGTTAAAGAGGAATATAAGGGACGGGAAGAATAAAAGGCCGAGGACTTTTGAGTTTCCCCAATGTCAGAAATGTGGGAAACATTATCCAGGAGAGTGTCTCAAGGATGTGGGCCGAAATGTGTGTTTTAGATGTTGACAGGCAGAACATATGATGAAAGAATGTAAGACCCCTCCTACACCCACAACACAGACATCCAGAGGAATTAATGCTTGGGTATTTACAGTTGTACAGAGTGAAGCGGAGGCCAGCCCATCTACAGTTACTGGTCAGTTATAATTTCATTCAGTTCATTTTATGCATTAGTTGATTCTGGAGCCACACACTTATTCATTACACATTGGATTATAGAGAGACTGGGTTAAACCTATCATAGTAGATCAGCTTATTAAGATATAATTGCCAAACGGTGATATTGTGGTAACTTGGGAGATGCTTTCAGGGGAGTCCGTAGTGATCCATTAAAGGATGTTAACAGTGGATTTAAGGATGTTAACAGTGGATTTGATTGTATTTTTATGCCTGACTTTGATGTTATTTTGGGCATGGATTTCCTAGGAGATATGGAGTAGAGATTGATTATCATCAACTTAGTATGTTAATCAATAGTGTAAAAGCCAGAAAATTTTTAAGAAAAGGGTGCTCCAGGTATATTGCCCATATGGTGCAAAGCAGTGATGTCCTTCGATCAGAGATCCAAAATGTGCCAATAGTCCAGGAGTTTCTAGAGGTATTTCTGGATGATTTGCCAGGTTTACCTCTAGATAGAGAAATGGAATTTTGCATTGAGTTGGCATCAGGGACAACACCGATTTCTAAAGCTCCTTATCATATGGCCCCAGCCGAGCTCAAGAAATTGAAGAATTAGCTCCAAGAACTCCTAGACAAGGGTTTTATTCGACCCAACCATTCTCCCTAGGGTGCTCCGATTCTATTTGTGAAGAAGAAAGATGGATCGTTACGGATGTGCATATATTATAGAGAGTTGAATAAAATGATAGTGAAGAATAAGTACCTGTTACCTTGCATAGATGATTTATTTGATCAGCTTAAAGGAATAGCAGTGTTTTCAAAGATTGATCTAAGGGTGGGTTATCATCAAGTAAGAGTTGCAGCACAAGATATCGCCAAGACTGCATTTCAGACCAGATATGGGCATTATGAGTTTATAGTGATGCTTTTCGGGTTAACCAATGCCCCAGTACTCTTTATGGATTTAATGAACCGGGTGTTTCATGATTGTCTTGATCGATTTATAGTGGTATTTATTGATAACATCCTGGTTTATTCTAAAACAAGAGAAGAGCATGAAGAGCATTTGAGATTTGTGCTATAGCAGTTAAAAGATAAGAAATTGTTTGCCAAATTTTCTAAATGTGACTTCTAGTTGGATCAAGTTATCTTCTTGGGCCACATTATCTCAAAAGAAGGCGTGTCAGTAGATCTCAGCAAGGTAAAGGAAATCCTAGGGTGGCAAAGATCGAAGATAGTAAAAGAGGTTAGAAGTTTCTTGGCGCTTGCAGGCTATTATAGGCGATTTGTAGTAAGATTTGTTCAGTTGGCTAAGCCACTTACAACTCTTACCAAACAGGGAACTCCTTTCATATGGCCTGATGCATGTGAAGAGAGTTTCCAAAAGTTAAAAGGAAGACTTACCACAACTCCTATTCTAGTGTTACCATAAGAGGGTGTAAACTATGATATTTATACATATGCCTCACTTCAGGGACTTGGTGCTGTGTTGATGTAGTTGGGTATGGTAATAGCTTATGCTTCCCGACAGTTGAAAGAGTATGAGACAAGATACCTTACGCATGATTTAGAGTTACTAGTTGTAGTTTTTACATTGAAGATATGGAGGCATTACTTTTATGGGGCAAAGAGTAATATTTATACCGATCATAAATGTTTGAAGTATTTCTTCACCCAAAGGGAGTGAATATGAGACAAAGGAGATGGTTGGAGCTAGTAAAAGATCATGATTGTGAAATCAAGTATCAACCTGGAAAAGCCAATGTGGTAGCTGATGCCTTGAGTGAGAAAGCCTTTTTGTCTCAGCTTACAGTGCAAAAAGAATTATTGGAAGAATTTCTCAAAGAACAGATAGAGATGATACCAAGAAGAATTGCCAGGTTAGAAATTCAATCTACTTTACTGGAAGAGATTAAAGAAAAGCAAGTTGTCGACGAGTTGTGTCAGAAAATGAGTCGACGAGTGCTAGAAGTCAAGATATCAGAGTATCAGATTTTAGTTGATGTTCTCAGTTTTAGGAGTCGTATATGCATTCCTTAGGATGCTATGCTAAGAAAGAAGATTCTTGCGAAGGCTCATGACACACCATACACTGTGCATCCTAGAGAAACCAAAATGTATCAAGATTTAAAGAAGAGTTATTGGTGGCCAAGTATGAAGAAAGATATCAAAGACTATGTAGCAAAATGTCTGGTTTGTCAATAGGTCAAAGCAGAGCACCAGAGACCATCAAGATTGCTTCAGCCACTCAGCATTCCTAAATAGAAATGGGAAAATATATCAATGGATTTCATTACAGGCCTTCCAAGAGTTCAAAAGGGTTATAATGCACTATGGGTGATAGTAGACAGATTAACTAAATCAGTGCATATTCTTCCAATAAAAGACAATAGCACCTTAGATCAATTGGCCCAGATCTACATTAGAGAGATAGTTAGATTGCATGGGGTGCCCAAGACAATAGTATCAGATAGAGATTCCAGATTTGTTTCAGCTTTCTAGACTAGTCTACAGAGAAACTTGGGTACCAGGTTAGCATTTAGTACAGCTTACCACCTACAGATAGATGGTCAAACTGAGAGAACCAATCAGGTGCTTGAGGACATGCTGAGAGCGTGTTGTATGGATTATAAAATGACCTGGCATGAGATGTTACCATTGATAGAGTTTGCTTACAACAACAGTTATCAATCTACAATTAAGATGGCTCCTTATGAAGCTTTATATGGTAGATGATGTAGATCCCCACTACATTGGAATGAAGTAGGAGAGACAAATGCTTTGAATGCAGCTCTTGGACCGGAGATAACTCAAAATATGATAGAAGACATTAAGTTGATCAGAAATAAAATGAAACAAACTGAAGACAGACAAAAGAGCTATGTAGATTTAAAGAGAAAAAAATGTAGAATTTGAAGTGAGTGATAAAGTGTTTATTAAAATTTCCCCCTATAAGTGAGTAATGCGTTTTGGCGGGAAAGGAAAACTTGCCCCTAGATACATTGGTCCCTTTGAAGTATTGCAACGAATAGGAAAAGTAGCTTACAAGTTGGCGCTACCACCAAATTGGATAGAGTACACAATGTTTTCCATGTGTCAATGCTTCGAAGGTATGTCAGCAATCCCTCCCATATATTAAAAGTAGAAGAAGTGGAATTAGAGGAGAATCTTGCTTATGAGGAGAGTGCAGTTTAGATATTAGACAGAAAAGTTAAAGAGCTCCAAAATAAAAGTATTCCATTAGTAAAAGTTCTATGGAGGAATCATAAAGTAGAAGAAGCTACATGGGAAGTAGAACAAGATGTACGTAACTACTATCCTGAGTTGTTCACTTGAATTTCGCGGACGAAATTCTTTTTTTTTTTTTTTTTTTTTTTTGGGGGGGGGGATTGTAAAACCCACATCAAGGTACGGTAATTTTATCTATGCCCTAATACCCTTAGTGGATTCTTGCTTAGACAAATGTAAAGAAAACTCATTAGGGGTAAAATGGTATTTTTACTCATAATTAGATGAAAAAGTGGGGAGTGAAAGGAAGCAAAATAATATGAAGAAGATAATAGAAATGAAGGTATTTTGGTAATTGACTAGGATATAGATGAGATTTCTTAGAAAGTGCAAGGGTAAAATGGGAATACATGTGTATATTATTAGACATAAGGTTTCATTGAATAAACCCTAACCCATTTTTAGCCTTTGTACACACCGCCCTCATCCGTTTTTCTCTCAAATTTCTTCACCAAATCTCAAAGAGAATTCATAGGATTTGGCTTAGATTTTTATAGATTTTCAATCCTAAAGCATCCAAAGGTAAGATTCTAGCACAAGGTGTGTGATTAAACTTTAAAATTTTAAATTCTTATGGTTTTTATATGATCTAGGTCTAAGAGGAAGAGACTTTTAGCAAAGGGAGGTTATATCATACATTCAAGGTAAGTAAACTCAATTTTAGCCTTGATTTGAGTAATAATCATGTAGAATGATTCTTACATATTGTATGTGAGAATTATTGGCTGTTTTGATGTTGAATGATGTGTAATTTCAGCCATGAGAAGTAGTGTATGAGTATGTGGTGATTTGGTGAAGTTATGGAAGAATTATTGTTGAAACTTTGGAGTGTTGAATTATTGTTGAAACCGGCTAGTTTTAAGGCTAAAGCTAGCGAGTTTTTGCTCAAATTTTGGTAGATTTAGAGAGATGTGGAAGTGTGGCCAACTAAGTATTTGCATGTGCATATGAATTGTTTGATGAAAATCCAAAGAGAAAATGCATGTATGAGTTGGTTAAACCCTATTGAAGAAAGGGTTAGAGAAAGACAAGAATTGAAGTAGAAAAATTATGTTGGGCTTAACCAAGTGTAAATTTTAGTATTCAAGAGTGCATTTTGTTATGCCAAAATTTTAGAATATCACTTGGTCAAGTTAGTTCAATGAGATAAAGGGTTTTTAGTGCATGGTTCAAGTTACTTGACCCTTTAGTATTTCTTGAATAGCACATTTGGGAAAGTGTTAGAAAAGAATTGTATGTTAAAGTGTTACTTTGATATGACATTATTGATAATAGAAAATGGTATAATATGTCATGACATATCAATATGCCATAATGAATTCTCAAGTTTGTGTATTTGAACTTGGAAAGAACATCAAAGAATGGGCTTGATCATGCATATATTGTGCATATAGCCTTGATTTGGTAAGTGAGAATATAAAAGAAAGTGTTAGCAAAGAATGAGAGAAAGAAAGAAAAGAAAATATCTTATAGATTCTTTTTAAGCTAACATGCAAATATATATATTTGCTTATGTATTAAAGAATGAAATTGTAGAATTTCCATAGTTTGGAAATTTATTTAGAAATGTGTATAGAATCTCTTTCTATTCTCTTTCTATAGAATGATATGTTAGAAGGTTGTTGCGATGGGGGACCCATGAGTGACAGAGATGCAGAAAGTTCCTACATACACGCTGCCATTAGTGAGCGGTCTCAGAATAGAAAAACAGAATTAGTACATTCCGTTAGCAGTGCATGTGGATGAGGACTGTACCCAGAAAGAATTTCATAATACACTCACACAGCCAAGGTTCCAAATCCATGTCTCAGCCTAGTCCGATCGGCAAACCAAAATAGAAAACATAAAAGAAAAGAAAGTTTATTATTCTGCATATGTATTATGCTACTTGCATTATTTAGAATTTCTCATGTGCTCGATGATGTATATTTTTATTAATTGTCCTTGCACGTCGGTAAGTAGCAAATTAGAATACGAGAAAAGAATGCAGAATAATAGAAAAGAAAGAAGCATAATAGAAAAGAATGCAAAATAATAGAAAAGAAAGAAAAATACTAGCAAATAATGAAGAATACTAGAAAAGAATGAAGAATATTAGAAAAGATTAAAGTGAGAAAAGGAAAGTCAGAATATACGTAACAGAGGAAAAGCAATAGTGTAGTTTGGTTTACTTACTAAGCAATTAGTACTCACTCCGTTATTTTACTGTTTTGCAAGTACTAGATGATTTACAGTCGGGTGGGACATGAGTAAGCGGAGGAGTTTGGCGGCACTGTCCAAGAATATTTTGTACTTATTAAAGTATATTATTATTTTTTGTGTATATATTTATATGAATTAAAATTAGAGTTTTTGGATTTTACATTCTATATATATGTATATATGTTTTGCTGTCGCAGGCAACCAAAATTAAGATCTATACTCCAAATAAAAAAAAAAAACAAAAAAAAAAAGATAAATGTAGTAGTGTGAGTAAGGATCGTTCCCATGGAGAGTGTCTAGTCTGGTTTTTGCTACGTGAAAAGGATTGGGGGGGGGGGGGGGGGGGGGTGAGTAGTGGTGATGGGGGATTTGAGTAGAATGAAACAATTTAAGGAAAAACAACTAAGGGACAATTCAAATTAAATTATCAAAATCAATCAAAAGAACAAACCTTAGTCTAAGTCAACATCCACCATCGGAATTTTACAACTGATCATCGATGCAAGTATATATCAATTCATACTTTGAATATTCACCGTTGGAACTATTTTCCAATCTCTCTATAGTTGTAGTTAATTAGGAAACAAGCGATCTAATTAATCTTACTACTAAACAACCCAAGACAAGCGCTAAAGATTTAATCTAGTAGCAGCCTTAAGAACTAGAGAGATCGATGAAGCTGAACAACACAAACACAAGCAGTTGTATTTAATTTAGTCGAGCGTTCTTCTTAAGATTTAATAATTCCTGACACAACAAATTCTTAACTCTTAGTTACTCACAAATTAGAGGGATCAAACAATTACGGATTTGATATCTAATTTAGCGATAGATTGCAACAAATAATAAACTAGTAGGCCTTCTAGTAATTAAATGAGACAATCATGAAAATATGCATAGAAGAACATCCAATACTCAAAGCATATATCGAACACTAAAAATAGATTAGATCTCACAGTTTTAGTGATTTCGAGGCCTCCGTTTCCTTCAACCAAGTTATGAAAATTTGGCCGCTCATGGCCATCATGAAAACTCAAAGGAGAAGTTGAAGAAGAGGGGAAGGAGAGGCGTGTCTAGTACATCCCAGTCTGATCTCTCTTCCCCTCTTAAAAATATCCAATTCAAGTCTTTGAATTCTACTCAATCTCCTAAAAATATTCGAAGTTTTATCCTAAAATAACATTTATACAAATCTGATTAATTAAAAATAAAATAAAGTCCTAATATAACTAGGAAAGTGGTGTTTCCAGCTGTAACTTTCATGCACTAGATCTTCAAAACTTCCAATAATAAACGCATATTTGAATTGCATGATAAGGTCGAATGTTCTAGAAAGTCAGCAGTGCAGGCGCATCAGATTCAAGCCTGATTAAAACCTTGATTCATCGAGTATCTCTCCAAACTCAAAACATGAAAGTTGTAGATCTATTTCTTGAGGTCCCATGGAATTTTGAATCATCTCAATCGGAGCTCGGATGAGGGAGTTATGCTCAGATTACGAAGCGATGTTGAAACTGTCCAAATTCACGTAATTAGTTTTGTTTTGCATTTAACTTCTCCATTTGCATCCTAAATCAAAATAAAATAATAAAGAGTACATTTAGGCACCAAATAAGTATAAAATACTAGACATTAAAGGGGCAAAATATGACATTTTGCATTCTCATCAGTTTTCAAAAGTTATTTAGAGGAATTTGAATATTTCCCAAAGAATTACTCGCTAGAGAGAATATTACAGGTTTGGCCGAAGAACAAGGAAGGCCTACATTCACTGATATATTATTCAAGTGTAAGTATCGTTTGGGTCACAAAGAGTGGATTTTTTTCCTACTGGAGAGGGGAAGTTTTTCTCTTACTCCTCTTTCAGAGCTGGAGCCTGAACCAGGAAAAAAAGATCTCTTCTTCTTTGGCCCTTGTCTCTATTTATATGGAGACTTGGGAGTGTCATGATAACAGGTGCGTTAGCTGGGTTGTCATATGTCACATGACAGCCGGAGACTCACATGCCCTTACGTTGTAGGGAATGATGGTGTTCCTTCTGACAGCAGGTGCCTTTACAAATTTCCTTTTAGTTTAGTTGCATGAAAGGCACATGGAGTTTGCTTTGTCGGGTGTTGTCGATCGAAGCAGGCAGCTATACGTGGTAAGGTGATCTGGCCGAGTGAAAATATATTTTTACACGGTGGGCCCCCTTTCCTGCCTCGCCAAATGTCATGCTCGCATATGTTTGCTGATTTTTTGTGCTCTCCTTGGTTCATCTTTGCCCCTGTGTCTGGTGTCTACTTCAAGCAGAAGCATATTTCGGGCTTTCTTAACTAATCTCGAGCTGAAGATTTTTAGCGCACAACAATTTCTTTCTACAATCCTTTTCTTAGTTTTTTCACGTAATATTTTCTATTCCACTCTTTTCTTTTTTTGGTATAGTGTCGTTGGTATTAAAGTTTTGTGCAATCTTCGATCGTCTCTACCTCATCAAAAAATAAATAATATTCTTAGCACAAAAATATATCATTACATAATTTATATTCGTAACATAACTCATGATCCTATGAATCGTGTTAGTGAATCATATTAAATATGCGAACTCAATAATTGTTTTTTATAAAAAAAAAAAAAATGCTGTAACTTGAAATAAAAAGAAAATTTTCAATAAAAAATTCAACTCAATAAATTAGTTTTGAATGATGTAACAGTAAAAGAGTAAATTCACTTCAGTTGTATATAAAATTTGTTACTTAATGGAGGTCATTATGCCAATTTATTGAGTTAATTTCTCTATATAAAAAACATAAATATATGGCCTTAATAAAAGTGGGTTACAACAAATAATTAATTACACTATGTTTGGCTTACTATTTTTATCCAGATTCTGGATCCTATTCTCCAAATAACTTTTGGCTTATTATTCCAAGAATATTACCCTATTTTTTAATTACTTTTAGACCCCATAAGGTTATTAATTTCATCAAATACACCCTAAAAAAAAAGTTTAAAAATTATCAAAAACACCCCCGCAACCCATACTCGCCAGATTCCGGCAACCACCGTCGATGGTAGCCGAAATCTATACAACGGCCAACCTGCCGACCATAAATGGCCGGAAGTTCACGGATCTGGCCTTTTCCAGCCAGATCCACCACGGATTTGGCCGGAAAAGGCCAGATCTGGCCGTGAACGACGGCCAAATCTTGGCCATCGTTGATCGAAAACGACGGCCAAAGATGGCAGTCGTTTTGGCCTTTTTCGGCCGTCGACGGCCACGGCAGGCCGTAGATCTGGCCTTTTCCGGCCAGATTTGTGGTGGATCTGGCCGGAAAAGGCCATAACGACTCGTTACGACGCAGATCCGACCGGTCTGTGTCGTAACGCGATTTTTCGGCCAGATTCCGGCGGTAGTGGCCAGAATCTGGCACTGTAGGTGGTGGGGGTATTTTTGTCAATTTACATGTTGGGGGTATTTATGAAATTAGCAAACTTAGGGGGTTTTTCTATAAATTTTGTAAATTTTACCTCGTAATACTCCCATATTCAATTATCCAATACTATCCCCAAAATCCTACCCAAAATAATAAATCAAAAGCATACTTAATTATTATCCGTGTTTTCCTTTGATAACTGAAAATTAGTTGTACTTTGACAAAACCAGAAACTTGTTAACATAAAGGAAAAAGGAAACCATAAGTCGANCAGTATAATAAAGAAAAGACAAACAAAAAGGCATAACAATTCTGTAAGGAAAACTACACTCAAGGTTTAAATTTATCCACAATCCATCCGTCCGAAGTGAAATTTCACTATTATGAAATCTATGATAAAGTTAATATATTAGTTCAAGAAAATGTCCTGTAGATCAGTTTTACTTGACAGATCTGGGAGGATTCTTCAAGCCATATACAGCCAAAGTTTCCTCTACTGAGTAAAGATGACTAGATTTCTATTCTCGTTAGAAGTGTGCAAGTTTTTAGGGTAGAACCAGAGTCGACAAGTACCTAGGGTGTCAGTTGTTTGGTGGAACCGGCACTGTGCAGTTCCTGTTCCGGTTCTGGTTCCACCACTTTAGGAACCGTAATCGGAACCAAGGTTTGGCTACCCAGCATGGAGCCGATGGGGTATCTGGGGTGTATTTGTAATTCCTGTAAACAGTTGGGGGTGTACTTGTAATATTTACAGGGTATATTTGTCATTTTTGTGAACAATAGGGGTGTATTGTAATTTTATGTGAACAGTGTCGGGTACCCGGAGCTGGAACCTGTGGTTCAGATTCCAGTTCCAGGCATTTAGGAACCGGAACCCACTGCGGTTCCAATGCTTGGGACGGGTAGCTGGACCCGCCCACCCCTAAATTATTTTATCATGGCTCAATTTCATCATCCCAGTCAGGGAAGTCAATTCCCAACTAATACTTGCCACCATCAACGTGTTCCATGCAATCCCAAGTTTTATTTAAGGGAAAACAACAAACAGAGACATTCTGACAAAAATGAGCATATATGTAAGGACAAAATATTGTAGTAAGGCAACAGAAAATGTGTACTGTCCTGTACTTTGGCAAAGAAGAACGCTAGAGAGATAGAAGAGAATTAATACAGCTGCATCAGAAGATGGAAACACGTTGAGTTGCCTGGCACTGATAGAAAGACTCAATCTTATCGGGAAAAAAAAAAGCTGCTACTGAATTCAGCAACACCACAAGGCTTCAATTTCGACCATTAATCATTCAAGAATACCACAAGGACGCTTCAATTGCAGCCACAAATATCAGTCAAGAATGTATGTACAAAAAGTAGGAGATCAGGGAATTCTCTCTTCAAAAATAGGTTACTTCGATGAACCAAGGCTAAAACCCTTATTAAACAAATAAGGTTTTTTTTTTTTTTTTTCCCCAACAGGCAAGCAAAGATCAACCCCTCAAATTACGAGCACAAGATGATAAAGATTGCAATCAAACACAATCTTTAACCGAGGAAATGGATTGAACCCTAAGCCTTGCAATCAGTGACAACCAGCATATCCATGAGATGATGATGGGAACTCAACCAAAACAATCAAAATACAGTTCAATAACACTCAGGACAACCAATAAGTAACAAGCAATCTGTATATATTGATATGATAATAGTAACAAGATGGTAAGAAAGAAACAGAGCAAAATGATAAACAGCAAAATAAGGGAGTACTTAGCACTTCGAGAAGCTAGCGGCCTCCCAACAAAGATCCAAAATATTCAATATCCTCCACACGCTTTTTCCCTCTCTTATATACAATAATGAAGTCATGCCCAAATTACCCTTTTCTAAATCCACGTGGAATATTCCACACTAACTAACTCTCTTCTCAATTACCCTTTCTGCCCCTTCCTCTCTTCTTCTTGTAAATCTTAGTTATAGGAGGTTTATCAGATGACCAGCAGAGCACTGTGCTCAACAGGACCTAAGACTCAAAAACTCATTTTGAGTTATAATTTACCATTCATAGATAAGAGAGTTGTCCTCCTAAACCATCCTTGTGTAGAAATCTTGGCATAGGTTTGAAGGAGAGATAACAACAGAAGACAATCAGTTGAAAGAATAAAGCCTGAATTTTATGGACAATCAAAGATGTCTTCCCAACTGAACAAGACCATCAAGTCCTATGGAATCACAACCCAAAGACTATCCAATCTACAGTCCTTATTGGAACTCCTTAGCAAAAAACCATGAAACTAGAAGGTTAAACTCCCCCTCCAGCCCTCGAGAAAATTAAAGGAGCAAATCCATCCATATGATACATACTTCTTAAAAAGGTATATAAAAAAATAAGGAAAATATTACAAGTGGATGCATATCTAGAGTAGATCACAACAAAATAAGGTACTGAGATCGTTGTTAGACATACAGCGCAAACCATTGGCATCAGATTCTTTAAGTTTAGCAGCAATGATCTCTCCCACAAAGGGGCGAAACACAACCAATCTAAACTCGACCTGCCAGATGTACAAAACAAGATTGTCAACAAATTTGAAATTCACTGAGTCGGTACTGTATTTTATACAGAAAATTCATGGCACATGACAAAAATATCCTATGATCATGTATCAGAAGAAGCTGATCAATTATAAAATCAAGATCCCAAATTGCTTTTAAAAGAATTGTTAAAGAACCAAACAAGTTCACTATAAAGGTATGTCTTCCCCCCCCCCCCCCCCCCCCCCCCAAGAAAAAAAAAAAGTGTATACACAAACTAATCATAACTGTGAGAGGCTTCGCCCAAAAATAATTATTCCAAGCAATATAAAATCTAAAAATACATTCCCATTGAGGACAACTTGAAAGTTACGCGACATCGCACTTTTTCTTTTTTTCCCTTTGGAGTGAGACAATGGTTACATGCTAGTGAGTATTAAGCTTTGAATTAAAGCCTCTAATACCACGACAAAGAAGCTTTTCCACATAGTCTCAAGGGCATCTTCACTCCTCACCTTATTCATGACAAGCAAATAAATAAAACTAAACTAAACTAAAAAATCTAGGAAATATTACAAAGCACAAACTTGGAACCCAATATCTTGCACATCCCCTTAACCTAGCACTGACAAATCCAATCCAAAGTAAACAAAATTACAATACAACAAATGAAGCGAATACAACTAGCACATTAATAGCTCGTGAAAAAACCTGAAAATGATTTGATGACGTTGAGAATACATACACCTGAGATAAAAACATATTAAAGTTCATATATATACCGTATATGTGGAAGCACCTTCTCCTGGAAAAATAAATCCACCTTCAATTTTGAAGATATCATACACAGAAATGCAGAGTCCCAAGTTTGCAACAACCTTCAAAACAAAAATAATTACCTTCTTCTACATACTATCCAGCACAGTTCATAAATATCCAACAAACTTAAATTAGAAAAAAAGTGTAGAGTCAAAGTAAAGAAAAGTTCCACATACCTTATCTAAGAAAATATTTTCTAACTCTAATTTAATAGCTTCATCAAGAGGACGGCTAAGGAGATGAGGAGGCAAACGCAGTGTGTGCTCAATTTTGCTAAGATAAAACATTTTCACCGTCTCCTACATTTCCAAAAAACCCAATTAATCAAATCACATCCAATACACACCCAAATTGAAAGAGTACCCAACAAATACACACCGAAAGCGACCATGAAATTCGGCGCAACTGTCACCAATTGCATCATTTTAAACAACAACAGGATCAAATTAGAAGAAAAAAATACAAACCTTTAACTAACGGTTGAGATTATTCAGGTAGGACGCGTTGAGTCGAGTAAAGGAGAGATGGTGGAGATAGGGGTGGGGCGAGGCGGCTGTCGCCAGAGGAGGGGTGGCGGGTATTGAATTGAGGGAGAGGCGGGGCGGGGTGCGAGTTGAATGGGTGTGTGCCTGGCCCGGCGGGAATGTGTAACTGGTTTTTAATTTTTAATGTTATATTGGAAATTAAAATTTTAAATTTTATATAAAATTAAGTTTGTTATATGAAAATACAATAGTGCCCTAACGCCAGATATGTCATGTGTCACAGAGTTTTACACCCAAAAAAACTAACTCATAAGGAACTCTCTTGCTATATGTCAAAACCTTCCCAATACACTTTCGATATGAGATATATGATATAAGTTCTCACCCAAGCCAATGACGAGGGTTTCATTGTGGGATCCGTGACATTCACCCTCATCCAATCTTGTGACACAATTATCACAGATGCCTGTCAATCTCACTCTCGAGTGAACCCACTATCACACTTGAACGTCTCTCTACGTGGGTGCTTAATGATACATCGAAAGACGGATCAAGTTTGCTATGATATCACTGGAAGTTTTACACCAAAAAAAGTTAATCCATTAGACGAAGGGACTCCTCTCTTATAAATCTAAGACCTCTTCAATGCGCTTTCAATGTAAAATTCGCGACATATGTCATATTAACATAGATCATAATGTTAACTAAAACTTTTACTAAATTCAAGTCTATTTGATCATAATTTTAGGGACTAAAGAAATTTTCTCACTTGTATGGTAAATAAGACTAAAAAAAAAAAAATTATAAATGAAATTGTAAAAGAAAAACAAAAAACCTAGACAAATATAAACCAAATGAAATAACCATTTTTCGTTTAAATAAGATAATAGCTGAAAAAACTAGAAAAATTAATTTATGTTTTGTTACTTAGTAAACATATAAAATAATATTTTTTATGAGTAATTCTCTAGACGTCTTATAATAACAATAATGCTACAGACATCGGGATTTTTGTACCGAAATATTGTACCGGCCTACGTGTAATACACATCTGAATATTTTTACAATTTTTTTCTAGTGAACGGTCGTCCATCAAATTTGGACGGTCATTCACTCACATGGACACCCGTCCATATTATATGGACGAGCGTTCATATACAAGGGACAGGCGTCCCCATTTAAAGGACGCCTGTCCATAAATAAAATATAATAAATTTTTTTTATAAATATTGGGGACGGCCGTCCATCTGTTATGGACGGCCATCCATTACTTTTGGACGGGTGTCCATTTGTAATGGACGCCCGTCCATACTTAAAAAAAAAAAAAAAAAAAAAAAAATGTCTGCTTCTTCTTCTTCCTTTCGTAAATGTTCCATTTTCTTTCTATTGGAATAAGGGCGCCATGCAGCTTGGATGAAGCATGCGGCCCATGTCCTCCACTATTATGAGTAGAACCTGAAGGTGTGCTCCCTCTTCATCTTTCCTAAGTTTCCCAGCCAGCTGATGAAACTCTTCCAGAACTGTGTCTTGTGATTTCTTCTCCACTTCTTGGGTTGCCATTGTGACTGAGTTAAGGAGTAGTGTTGTTGAGATAGTAAAGATGGAAGAGATTGGATGAATTTTAAATTTTCAAAGATGGAATAGAAAAGGGAAAATACCCAGCTGGGGTTGTCTTGAAGAATAAGTTAGAAAGTTAAAGATGAAGTAATTTACAGATTCTTGAAGAATTTTGGATACCTTCGCAATTTTGTGAGAAGCTATTCTGGGGGCAAGATAAGCCAATCCAATAATATTGATCATCTTCCTGAAATATATAAAGAAAACAGGAACTGAAACCCCATGAATAATTGCACCAATGATCCCAAAGCCATTAACACACAGTCCTAAAAATCTGCAAATGTAAATAGTTTCAGCAATGAAACTCAAACAAAACAAGAAGAAGAAGAATGAACTAGAATAGAAAAAGAGAGAAAGAATAATGGACGGCCGTCCCTTTAGTGTGGACTGCCGTCCATTGGTTATAGACGCCCGTCCAAACTTAAGGGACGCCCGTCCACAATTTATGGACGGGCGTCCAAATTTTTTATTTTATTTTTTAAAACAAATTAAGTTTGGACGGGCGTTCCGTATTTGCGGATGCCCGTCTAAAATTAAGGAACGGTCGTCCACAACCTATGAACGGTCGTCCATAATGTTTTACAAATTTTTTTATTGTATGTTATTTATGGACGGACGTCCTTTAAATGGGGACGCCCGTCCCTTGTATATGGACGCCCGTCCATATAATATGGACGGGCGTCCATGTGAGTGAATGGCCATCCAAATTAGAAAAAAATTGTAAAAATATTCAGATGTGCGTTACACGTAGACCGGTACAGAATTTCGATGTAACTTTTTCGGTGTCCGTAGTGTTATTGCTGATAATAATTCACCCCTCGGGGCTCGATCCCTCGTTTTTCACATGAAATTACAAGACTCATTACGCATGTTTATCAATCATTTGAATTTGCTGGGTGGAGTAGAAGGGTGTTATTTGAATAATAAAAACATTTAGTTGTATATTTATTATAACTGAATTATTAAAAAAAAAAAAAAAAAAAAAAAAAAAGACAAGAATGAAATAACAATTCATTTATTATTAGTGCTTGATTTTGACACTAACAACTTTACATGTGTAAAATATTAAGTTACACATGAGCATATTATGGTAAATGGGTGAGGTACCGTTTGCATAGTAACATGCAAAGACGTAAAAAATAAAAAAGATAGTAAGATTTTTTTTTATGGTTCAAATACTTAAAGTGAGTCCTATATTTACTATGTTATTTTTATATAAATATGTTCCTGATCGTTACACAAGATTATAAGAGGTTGCGAACTACGATCTAGTATTACAAGTGCTTGGTGTTCTAAGTATTCTTAAAGAATGTCAAGTCAGTCTTTTTTTAGCAGTGTGTCTTTGCTATTTTCTTTGTTGAATTTAAGGATGTATGATCCCAATTTTGTAAGGGGGAACTACCTATTTATACCATTGTACTCAAGGTAATGATTACACTTTTGCAAGTGGTTTGATGTTGTGTAGATCTCTCCTGTCTTTCCGTTCATTGAGAACTCAAAGAATATCTTTAAATTAAATGGGACTTAAACAGGTATATGAACCAAATTCATTCATAGATAAATTTTTGAGTTAGCTGCGTTGTTGACAACTATATTCCTTTCGCCTTTGGAGATGTGACAAGTTCTGAATGGTGGAAAGCTTTATTGAACTCTGATTGGTGTTTAATGATGTCAACGTAGGTCAGCTCTTATTTTAAGCATAACATTTATTGTATACATTAATCCCCAATCTTTATCAATCTATAATTTTGTGTTACATTCTTCAAATATTGTATACATTTATTAAAAAAATATCAATTTTCTATTTGAAATCAAGTATTAATCTAAATTTCTTTAAAAAAACGAAATAGGGGTTTATATTAGAAATATCATCAATTAGGGTACAATCTTTTCAAAAATATTTAAAGGAAACAAAGATGTTGTAAATCCTTCAATTAAGGGACATAAACAGTAATTTAGAGTTAAATTTAACTTTATATAGAGGCAAAACAAGAATTATGTGAGTTTAATTATTTATTTAAAAAATTACCAAAAATTTAAAAAAAAATTAAAATTTTAAATTAAAACACAACAAAAATTAAAAAAACTGGAAAAAAGAAAAAAAAAAACGAAAAAAATGCAGCCTAGTAGTGCCGGTAGCTCTAGCCTCAATTTGGCCAGTCAGGTCGAATCAAGGCAATCTACCCATGCGTAGCTCAAGGCCAGCCGAAGAAGGGGAGCTACTGTAGGTGCAATTCCCTAGCGTGGCATCAATCTGGCAACGTAGGGCCAGATTGAGGCCAACACCGTCAGGCTCATCGCCGATGTTGTTGGCTTCATTTTAACATTTTTTTTTTTCATTTTTAGTAATTTTTCTTCTAATTTTTTTTCGATTTTCTTTAAAAAAAAATTGCTCATTCTTAGTTTGTTAATTTGTTTTTTTAATTAAAGAACAAAATTTATTTAAGAAATAGAAAATAGTGAAGGGCATTTAAGTCTTTTTAAAAATTTTCATTAAAGTTAACAATAAATCTCCTGTAGTTGTCCCTTAACTAAACGATTTATATCCTCCCATTGCAAAAGTTTGAAAAGTTTATACCTTCATTGATAATGTTTGTATATAATATTATTATTATTATTATTATTTTTGTTTAAAGTGATCTTATCAATTTAGGTATAACGTTTTCATACTTTTGCAATGAGAAGACATAAGTTATAGTTTTTTCAATTATGAGATATCTAATGGTTATTTACCATTAACTTTAACTGAAAAATGAGAATGACAAAATAATTTAGATGTGCTTCATATTTTCTTTTTCTTTTTTTTTTTTTCCTTTTCTTAAGTGAATTTAGTTCTTAAACATATATTTTAAAAGTTTTTCAAAAAAAGGCCAAAACCAATTTTTTTCCAAGGACACTAAAAAATATATATATATAATAAAAAAATTATTATATATTTTGTAAAAAGGGACAATTTAAATCTTTTATTTTTATTTTATTTGATAATTTTTATTTTAGAAAAAAAGAATATTTTTAATTTGTTCAATTATGTATTTGCCTTATTAAAGTTAAATCTAACCCTAAGGAACTGTTTAGTGTCCCTTAATTGAACAATTTAAACTTTTGTCCACCCATTGATGAAATTTGAAAAGTTTGTACCTTAACTGATAATATCCCTAAAAATTATATAATTCTTTTAAAATAATTTTATGTAAGCACAAAATATTTTGTTAGATAAAAAATGAATGACAAATAACATCAATATTTGATAAAAATTTACATTTTTATAATATTAAAATTATAAAAAAATTCTTCGCTCTCTAATTATTTTATTTAGTATATAAATATCAATTCAGTATAATAAATATAGGATACATGAGAATCATTGATTATTTAGTAAATAATGTTGACGCTTGATTTTGGACGTCAATGACTTGCACGTGAGAAGCACTAAGTGGACTTAGGAATCACACGTGATGGATCCATGAGATTTGAATATGGAGCTAAGATTATATATGTTGCAGAAAACATAAATAAAAGATTGGCAAGAGGGGTTTTTATAGTAGTTCAGATGCAACAAGCGACTCCTACATCTACTGTTATTTTATTGATCTCTGACTATTTCTATGATTTTGTCCGTAAGACATACAAAGATGAAGAAATACAGTGTTTACAGAGAGAGAATGAAATGAAGCTCAAATCTCAGCCCCCCTCCTCTTCGGGAATAGGAGTGCTCATTTATACACCTAAACACTAAATGTAATGAGTGTTTTGTAAGTTGTCTTGACACATGGAAGACTCTCATCCATTCATTTCTTTGAAATAAGATAAAGTTGATGTGAATATCTTTGAGGAGGTATGAGCTTGGTAGCACATTTATTAAGCTGGTATAAGTGTGACTTTTGAGGCATAACAAATAACAAAATTTTCTTTTTGGTTTTTCATAGGTTCTACTGGTTTTGATAGTTCCTGTCATTTTATTTAACTATTTTAATGTACTCCAATATCTTAATTTTGCTCTCAAACATGAAAGTAATGGAGAGGGGAATGGTACTATCAATTCAGGCGTATTATGATAAAAAAGAAGTCACGAAATCTTGTTTGGTTATGATCAACGACTGAACATGAATACTTTATTTATGGTAAAAATATCATGAATATTGTGACACGTGTCTAGTGAGCGGCTCCCCACCTCACATCCTTAGCAATTAAGTTAACCATATGCATGTTACATGTAATTATTAGTTATTAAATAAGTGATATCTTTTTAAGAATTTCTTAGTTTTGTCAAGATGTTTATCCAGTGAAGGCGGTTCCTACGTTTGTGGCCATGAAACTGGTGGAAATTGAACATCCAATTTAATTTTTGTGAAGATGTTTTACCCAATAAAGGTGTTATGTAATGTTTTAAGAAGAAGTTGTATGTTGCCATAATGAAACGTGTGAGATACATGCACTAATATCACCAAATTAAAAGAGAAACTATATAGGCAAAAAATCACGTTGGCATGATGAGGCCAATAAACAAAATAAACAGATTATGGCTCAAGGCCTTAACCCAATTTCGGTTGGACTTATGCTTAAATACACCTTGTGAACTGATTTTTTCTATGAGTTGGACTTAGAGATGACAATAGGTTTGGTATTTCTGAATATTTGGCCGTCCCAAAAAGGTCGGGCTTTACTTGGTGTTAACGGGCTTGGGCTTGGGCTTGGCAGGCACGTAGCCACATAATGAGCTGTGAGTTCAATTGAACCCACTCAGCTTTTCAAAAATTAAAAAAAGTAATAATGTTTTATAGATTTTACCATTTCAACCCCATGTTGACCCTACAAAATGAATTATTAATTAATACTTTTTAAACTTTTATTTCTTCTCATTTTCTCATAATATATTTTTACTGATAATTATTCTATAGCATTTTAACAATGTTACGAAAAACTTATCTATAACATTTGAAAAATGTTATAGATTACAAATCTATGACATTTTAAGAATGTTACAGAAAAGTAAGTTTTAACAGTTTAAGAATGTTTTGAAAAACTAATTTATAGCATTTACGAAGGGTTAGCTACAATCATATGTAACTACAAACAAGTGCTATATTATACTCAACAATAAAATTTAAATAAGTATTAATAATATGCAAAAAGTGTTACCAAAACCTCATTTTTTAGAAACACAGGCTGTAACAACATGCTCAAAAATGCTACCTTTTATCAACGGTAGTACTTTTCGCATGTTAACGTAGAACAATTTTGTTGTAGTGGTTGGATACTTATATTCTTGATATGCGCTCTAATAATGATTTTTTGATATTAAATTGAATTGCTGCTCTTACTGAAAAGTTGGTTCAAATAAAGAAGAACGTGGTATATCACTTGGTTTATTTACTTGTGAAATTAGCATTGATATTATCTGTTGCAACTGCAAGGGTTAAAAGAGCATTTTCTATGATGAAGATTGTGAAAAATCGCCTATAGAATCGAATGAGAGATCAATTGTTAAATTATTGTCTTATTACATATATTAAGAGAGAGATATTCGATGAAATTATGATGAAACAATTATCCAACGTTTTCAGAATATGAAAAATCTTTGAGGATAATTGTAGAATTGATAATTTGTTATATATAACCTTTAAAATCACATTTTTTATGCTTATTATTTCAGTATATATTTTATTGTAAATTTATCAACTTTGATGTTTTGAACCCATTGACTCAGAATCCTGGCTACGTCCCTGGGCCTGGGACTGATTTTAAGGCCTGCCCTCCGATATGGGCCAGGTATGGGTATGTCTTTAGTCCCAACTCAGCCTAACAATTTTACTATTAATTTTACTAAATTACCCTTATACTATATATCTAATTACATAATTATCCTACAAGTTAATCTAAGCTAAGTCTAGCCCATCAGCCCGCAGCAGTCCATAAATAAGAGTTAAAATCCTATTATGTTTCCACTTTTGGCAAGATCTTGAATCTTACTCAAAGTGTTAAGCTTAATCTAATAAGGGCAATAGATCCTATATTCTTCCTAATTGGAATTTCTCTAATAAGTAGGACTCAGAGTCCTACTAGGACTCTAACCCCTTGGGTTCAATATATAAGCAGGGCAAGCTCTCTCATTATTCATTCAAAAATCAGCCACATCAGCTAGCTCTCAAAGTTCTTGCTCCCAGGAATCATCGCATTATTTCGGTAATCTTTCCCATCCTCAGGCCTCACTAAATACCCTCAGTCTCGCTGACTTGAGCGTTAGAGTGTCTACGGCAGACACCACACCGGTGTTTATCTAGCTTTCACGTTCTCTATTTTTCTCTGTGTAGGTCCAATAGGTTGTTAGTGACTCTATTATCACAGGATCTGTCCCTTCCGAATTGACAGTAGATTTTATCGTCTACAAAAACATTTATTGGAACTCGTCAATTAGGTGATATTGTAATGTTTTAAGAAGAAATTAAATAAAAATTTTAAATAATTAAGCCAAAATTTTCCTCAAAACAATATAACATATACACAAAAGTTCTTGTAATGTTTAATTGTACATGTAATAATTTAAAATCATCTCCAATAATCACATAGTGAATTGAACGCCCAAAAATTTTTCTATGTTTAATTTGTCATGATATATATTTACATTAGAGGGATATTCTTCTTCTCTTTTTTTTTTTTTTTTTTTTTGGTCTTTAATAAGAGACTTGGCTACTATGATTTTTACAAATTCAAGAATGAAAATTGCTCACATTTCAATTACATCAGTTTGATCTTTCTTTGTCTAGTTTGTCAAGATATATATCAACATTTCAACATTTAGAAACCCTTCAATTACTTCAATTAGAAAAAGATGCATTATAATATCTATTGTCAATATATGTTTTGACATCCCGTTCTCTTTATTTGTCTTCAAATACAAGACTTGACTACTAATAGTTTCACAAATTAAACAATTGGTGACCGTTAAATTTACTCCGTTATTTAGTTAATTGAGATTGATTTGATGAAAATTGTGGAAATTGTTAACCGGGCTTTCAAATTTCAAGTAAACTAATTGAACATAAATAGTTGGTATCAACTGATTGAGGTTGTCAATATTAAAAACATTAGATTTCAAGTAAACGATGTAATCAATTGCTCTGTTATGAAACACAGATGTTGAAGAAGACTATACACTAGAAGCTTCGACGAAGTCATTGACCCCTCCCTCCGGCTAAGCTGTTTTGCACTGGCATACAAGAATCTGACTATTCATGTGTCGCTGGATGAGTGTCCACATTTTTTGTATTATTTAGAAATTAAATTTGCTAAAGTTATTTATAATATTTTTTGTCCCGATGTTTATCCAGTGAAGTCAGTTCCTACATTTGTGGCCATGAAACTGGAGGAAATTGAACATCTATTAATGAAAAATGAAATAATTGACAGCTGGCTTAAAATGAGCAAATTGGTTGACTTAGATGTGATTCGGTGATGACTTTAATCCAACAATTGACTGAGATTTTTAATTTCTATAACAAGAAACTGAATGAGTTTGCTTTTCAATTAGCTTCATCAATTGATTGAGATTTCATCTAACTACTTTACGCAGCCATAATTAAATATGTAACAAACATGCACTAATACCACCAAATTAAGTGAAACATGTTGTTGTGTGTGATTTTTCCATCAAGCTCAATGAGTTGCGAGATATTAGATCAACCCAAAATCAGTCTGACTCTACCAGTTGTCCGACCCAGCATAAGCTTGTCGAAATATAGCTCGACCTAGCACAAGCTAGTCACGAACAACCCGAATATCATTCAATCTATTCCCAGATAACTTCAGATTTTAGATATTACGGGAACGATCAGATTAACAGCAATCTATGCGCAATCACAACGCCCAAATCAATTGTAGTCCCTTTATTTTCGCTATTTCCTTTGTATAAATATTGTATATAAACCCCTCAAATGACAGAAAAAGGGTGAGAAATTTTCCATAGAACACTTATTGTAAGCTTTCACAGTAAATACAAGAATAGTGACATAGGCATAAGAGGTTACCTTAACAATCCACTTTAAAAATCTTATTATCTTTTACGTTATTGCATTCACCATTCATCCATTGCTGATTGTCCGTGATCACGCCCACATTCGTTCCGATTCCACCAAGGTCAATCGGATCTCTCTAGTTGGTGCAAATTTTCGTATCAACATTTTGGCACTAGAAGGAGGGCCTTCGCCAACATCTCAGGAATTCCGGCAAACAGTCACCGCAACCTACCTAATCCAAGCCCACAATTGTGCACACCAAATCGAAGACCACCACCAGAAACCTTGAAAATGTAGAAACCACCCACCAGGAGGTGCAACAGGACGTCGCTAGATGCTGACCACCTGTGCCACCAACTCAACACGTCACGAATAACTAGGGGCTAAGGACATCAAACCCCAAAAATGACCAGCTGGTGGAGATGATCAGAACAATGGTTGCACATACGTTATAACAAAACGTGGCTAAACTAAGGATTCAGCAACCAACTGCCTAGAACCTCAACTAGCCACGTTTCACCAATGCCACCCTAACAGGTATGAATTCTGCGGGTGGCCAGTCCAGTTCATTGGTGCCAAAAGGCAACCAATACTTTCGACATCACAAACTGCTCTCCGCTCACGAGTGTGAGTCTAGCGGGCAAACTAATCCCGGGAGGCATCCAGGAAAGCAACCATTGGGGGAAAGTGAAGGCAATAGTCACCCCTAAGATGCTCAGTGGTATCCCCAGTGTCAGCGTTTCGGTATTAACCCACGCCCATGACAAGCTCGATCCTCGCAAGCTAGCGAGGCGAGCCATGTGCGCTAAACTGGCAGTGATCAACGTTCTGGCTATAACCGATGTTGCGAGCAATGCATTAATGAGCATAATAACACTTATAAGCCTAGCCATAATGACTCAACTTTGCGCATCAATGCGGATACTGGAGGGGCTTCGCAAGCGACGGACTTGCGAACTCATTTGCTCAAAGTAAGGTTGAACAAAGCCAGCCAGGGCAACCACAATGAAGACTTAGATCACGCGCAGAAAATGCTTGGTGATCTAAAAGCCCCCCAGAACGGCATGATGGAAGAAATAGTAAGTTCCCCCTATAACAGAGGAATTTTGCGAGGCCCCGCTTCCACAAGGATTTAGGGCACTAGAGAGTAAGTTCGACGGAAGAGCGCACCTTAGAGACCACCTTGACAATTTCAATGACCTGATGGAGCTACACTAGGTCTATGACTTAGCGAAGTGTTGATGCTTCTCGCAGTGACACTGATAGGGGATGCCAAGAGATGGTATAAGAGGCTCAAGGCGAACACCATCAACTCCTGGCAATAATTCTCCTCACTGTATTTACAACAATTTAAAGCGAGGAGACAGTTCGTGATGCTGCTCAGCTACTTGAGCAACATTCGTTAGGAGAGAGACAAGATACTAACTTTGTACCTAACAAGGTTCCAAAATGAGCAAGCAAAGGTTGCGGATGCACCCGAAGAGTCCATCCAAACTTTGCTGTTTGCAAGGATCAGGCCGAACACAGAGCCGTGTAAAGAGTTCCAAAGTGAAGATCACGTGAGCCTAGCCAGATTTTACCAAATGACTGCAAAACACCAACGGGTAGAAAGCTCGCTGGCAACACTGGCTATAAGTTCGATGTAAGGGCTCTCGGATAGGCGACAAGATCACCCATCGAACTAGCGCGAAAGCCCAAACCGCAATGATAAGGATCGCAACAAGTTTCAAAAAAGACAGAGAACAGATAACCGCGGGGATAGGCAGCCTTTCCCGAGGTATGCAGAATATACACCACTCACTCAAGATATCGCCCACATCTACGAAGTCTCCTAAGAGTCAAAGAGACTGCCCACTTCAGAAAGAATGAGGGGGGCTTTAGGCAAAAGAGATCGACAAAAGTATTGCCAATACCACCAGGATGTCGGGCACAACACAAATGAGTGTCGGGCTTTGAAGGATGCCATTGAAGACCTAATAAGAAAAGGCCACCTAAAGGAATTCGTTAAGGCAGCACTAGCTTGCGAAAATCCTGGGGAGTAAAATAACCAAGTCTAGAACCAGGTCCAGTAAGCTCTGCCAAACCCTAACGACGTCCTAGTGGGCATGATTTATGGGGGCCCGACATAACGGGGAGCTTAAGGCGTGCTTGCGAGCAATATGCTTGAGAGGCCAGAACAAACTTGGTCCCCTGTACAATGAGCTCTGAATAGAAGCTGCCCAAGCGACCTAGACAAGAAAGCAAGGTAGTAGGATTCACAGTCGAGGAATGCAAAGAGTTCTCTCACCACAATCATGACGCAACCGTAATTGCAGCCAGAATCGACAATGCCACAGTGTTAATGGTAATGGTCGATAACGGGAGTACAACGAACATCATTTTCTTAGGAGATTTTCGAGGAATGAGGTTCACAGAGAAAGACCTGAGGACGTGCCCTTCGCCACTCTATGGGTTGATCGGGGACAGCCTGGTTCCCAAGGGGATGATCGACCTTCTTGTGACTCTAGGGGCAGAGCCCAAGATTAGGACGGTGATGAGCAAATTTGTAGTGGTAGACTTCCCAACCACATACAATATCATCCTCGAAAAGCCGATCTTAAATGACTTAAGTGTAGTCACATCAATGCGCTACCAAGCAATGAGGTTTTTGACTCCCGAAGGAGTTGTGACAATTAGAAGCTGCATAAAGGAATCTCGGGAATTTTACAATCGAGCTATAAATGCATCACAGAAATGGTCGCTCCTGAGAACGATGGTTATTGCAGAATCTAAGCTGAACCCCGGACCACTTAGGATACCATAGATTCTTGCATCCATAGAGAAGTGCCTCCAATAGGGCCAATAGAAGAACTACGAGAAATAAGTGTTAGCGAGGAAGACCCGACTCGCATATTGAAAGTCGGTAGCAGCTTGAGCAATGAAATAGTCGATAATCTGGTGGGGTTCCTGAAAAAAAACCTCTATGTGTTCGCATGGGTGCATGCGGATTGGTGGAGAGCAGCCCCGAGGTAATGTGCCACAGGTTGAATCTCGACCCTAAAAGTTGGCCGATAAGGCAGAAAAGAAGGTCTATGGATGTAGAGCGCTCCAAAAAGCTCAAGGATGAAGTGACAAACTCCTGATCATCAACTTCATTAGGGAAATCAAGTACCCAAATTGGCTTGCTAACCTGGTCCTGGTCAAAAAATCGAATGGCAAGTGGCAGACTTACGCCGACTTCACGGATATGAATAAAGTATGTCCTAAAGACAGCTAGTAGATGCAACAGTTGGAAACGTACTACTTAGCTTTATGGATGCATACTCAGGATACAATCAAATCCTGATGTACCAGCTTGATGAAGAGCGTACCTCCTTTATTATTGATTGTGAAATTTATTGTTACAGGGTTATGCCATTTGGCCTCAAGAATGTTGGGGCAACTTACCAGAGCCTGGTGAACAAAATGTTTGCTGACCAAATTGGAAAGACTATGGAGGTTTACATCGACGACATGCTCGTCAAGTCAAAGGTCGTCAAAAGTCACACTAAGCATCTGGGGGAAATGTTTGATATCTTCAGAAAATACCAAATGAAGCTCAATCCCTTAAAATGTGTTTTCGAAGTGAGCTCAGGGAATCGTGAACCAATGGGGTGTTGAAGCCAACCTAGAGAAGATTCAAGCTCGGCCAGCATAAAACAAGTACAGAGCTTGACGGGGCGTGTGGCCGCACTCAATAGATTTGTTTCCCAAGCCACGGACAGATGTTTACCATTCTTTGAGACCATGAAGCGGAGGAAAGGTTTCAAGTAGACAGAGAAGTGTGAAAGGGCCTTCCAGGAGCTGAAGAAACATCTTGGATAGGCTCCTTTATTGTCAAAGTCTATCTAGGGTGAGCCATTGCTATTATACTTGTTGGTATCAAAGTCCGCTGTCAGCGCAACGTTGGTACGCGAAGAGGGAGGAGTGCAATGACCGATATACTATGTGAGCAAAAGGCTACTCGATACGGAGAAGAGATACCTTGAGATGGAGAAGCTTGCCTTCGCCCTTGTCATCGTTGCCAAGAAGCTGTGGCCTTATTTCTAGGCGCACTCCATTCACATGCTGACCAACTTTCTCCTGAAGAAAATAATGTAAAAGCCTAAGACATCAGGTAGATTGATCCAGTGGACAATGGAAATGAGTCAGCACAATATCAAGTACATCCCAAAAACAACAATCAAAGGTCAGGCTTTGGCAGATTTCATATAAGAATTTTCCTAACTGCCAGAAAATGAGTTAAGCCCGACAAGGGCGAGTACCTCAGGAGAAGTCAAGCAACAAAAATCAAAACTCAATGACCTATGTCAATGGACTCTGTATGTGGACGGCTCCTCAAACGAGAAAGGACCAAGAGCAGAAGCAAGGCTGTTGGTTGAAAGTCTAGAGGGAGACCCAATCAGAGCCGCAGTAAGATTCAGGTTCACTGCCTCCAACAATGAGGCTGAGTACAAGGCATTGCTCGTAGGAATCCGCCTCGTCAAGGAAATGGGGGTAGAATCCATAAAAATTTACAGTGATTCACAGCTTGTGGTCCAGCAAATTACTGGGGAATACCGAGCGAAGGAAGACAGGATGACTTCTTATCTCCAGTTGGTGGAAACCAAGCTTAAACAGTATAGATCCTTCACAATTCTCCAGTTCCCAAGGGAGAAGAACTCGCAAGCGAATGCATTAGCTCGCTTAGCCTCTGCAATGAACTAAGAGAAAGTGATTCTATCCTAGTTAAGTTCCTCCCAAGACCAAGCATCTCCGTTCCACAAGGACCAGTCTTAGCGATGAGTTAGAGATACAATTGGATGAATGCAATTACTGCCTACCTAAGGGATGGTACACTACCAGAGGAGAGAACTGAAGCTAGAACACTTTGCACATAGGCAACTTAGTACATGCTCATCAATGATAAATTGTACAAATGCGGATTAAATGTACCGCTGCTGTGATGTATTAACCATGAGGACGCGGATTATATTCTGAGGAAGATCCATGAGGGAATCTGTGGAAATCATGCAGGAGATAGATCTTTAGCATACAAAGTACTTTGCTAGGAATATTACTGGCCAATAGTTTTCAACGATACAGCGGACTATGTGCGCAAATGTGATAGATGCTAGAGATTTGCAGATACTTCGTGAGCTCCACCTCAAGAATTGACTACTCAGACAAGCCCCTGGCCATTTGCGATCTAAGGCATCGACCTGATTGGCCCTATGCCTTAAAGAAAATGGGGCGTTAAGTTTGTGCTGGTTGCCGTTGACTACTTCACCAAGTGGGTAGAGGCTGAGCCCTTGGCAACCATTACATTGAACAAGCTAAAAGATTTTGTCTACAAAAATATTATTTGTCAGTTTGGAATTCCCCGCACTATAATAATCGACAACGGGAAATAGTTCGACAATGAAGACTTCAGATCTTTCTGCGAACGGCTCAGCATCAAGAAGAGTTTCGCCACCATTTACCTGCCTCAAGCCAATGGTCAAGTAGAGGTTGCAAACAAGGTCATCAAGCACACTATTAAAAAGAAGCTCGACGCCCTGAAAGGAAGATGGGCCAAAGAATTGCCCGAAGTCTTGTGGTCCTACCAAACGACAGCCAGGAGTTCGACAAGTGAAACCCAATTCTCTCTATCATACGGGTGTGAAGCAATGGCCTCGGCTGAGGTGGGAATCAGTTCGTTCCGAAGGGAACTTTTCAACAAGGAAGTAAATGAAGACTTTTCTGCCTGAGGTTAGATCTAATTGAAGAGCACCGGGACAAGTCTCAATTAATGCTTGCCTCATAGCAGCAGCAAGCCAAACGATACTTCAATACCAAAGTAAAAAACATAGACTTTGAAGTGGGTGACTTGGTTCTCAGAAAGGTCGTTCAGGGTACCCAAAACTCTAACTTCGAGGCATTTGGGCCCAAATGGGAAGGTCCTTTCAAGATCGCCGAAAAGCTCGCATCTTTTTACTTGGAACGCCTCAATGGTGAAGCAATACTGTAAGCCTGAAATGCTGAGCATTTAAGAAGGTATTACCAATAAGCAGCTCGAGTTCTGCTTATGTCTTTCTTTTTATCATTCGATGTAAGGTCGTTCACAACCATTGTGCTTTATTAGTAAAACAAGTATTATTCATAATTCTTATTTGTTCGGTATTAATGTTTAATTTGTTTAGCATTTATACATTGCTTCAAAGACCGCAACCTATGCGATAACATTCCAAAAAAAAAAAAAAAAAAACTTGGAGTCAAGAGTTTGGGAAAATGCAGCTTATCTCAATAAGCAATGACAAAATCCAACTCTATGAGGGTGAAATACCCCAAATCGATGAAGTTAAACTTGAAAGAAAAATTTTAAGAAAAAACACGTTGAAAGGAAATCGGCCTTAAGCTAGTGACCAAAACTCGAAATGAACAACTTATCTGAAATCGTAGTTATTTGTCACAAAAGATTTCCTCGCACACATCCAAAAAAGTTCTTCAAGAAGTGAGCTACGTATAACTTGGAGCAAATTTGGATCTTCTATTACAAGTCCAATTTGGATGACTGAAATGACTCTACAGAAGTATAATTTTTTGCTCGACGAGGATATACTGAAAAATCTTCCTTTAATTAATAAACTGCTATTACATTCTAAAAAAAAATTATGTTTCAGGTAGCTGGGGAATCATCCTCGACAGGTCCAGGGAGCTCGTTGCCGACTGAAAGAGACGGTTCCTCGACGGGAGGAATGGCAGCAATTTCTTCAAGGTTGGGCGCCTCGCCCGAGGGAAGTGTTGTAGGGGAGCCAGATCCTCGACTTGTTGCTTGAGCTCGATCTCCCATTTTCCTTCCTTAACCTCTTCTTTATCCCCACAACCATCCTTAGAGTCATCCGAGTTCATGTAGGCCATTCCTTGATTTCGACCATCATCCGTTCGACCTCTCTCTGATAAGCTCGTGGAAGGAAAGAGAAGTCGATCGAAGGATGGGCTTCCCACAACTTCTGTACAAGGAAGATCGACGTTTGCCAAGCCCGAGTAGTGGTGGCCTCATTCAACTCCTCAATTTGAAGTCTGAGTTGCCCGACCTCAACTTCAGCTTCCTATCAACCTACCGCCTTCTAGGCAAGGTCAAGTGAGGACGACTTGAATGTGGCCTCCTAACCCGAGGCAGCTTTTTGAGTCGAGGAAAGCTCAAAATTCAGTTTGTTGCTGGCACCTCGCTGCTATGCCAAATTCTTCCTAGCCTCAATTGGCTCGGCTTCAGCCTTACCTCGCGCAATCTCTCTCACTTTGAGCTTATTGAGGAATTCCTTTTCCTTGACCCCAAAGGTCACCATTTCCTCTCTGAACCGCTCGAGCTCAGCCTGCTTGGTGTCCTTCTCCTTCTCTGCAACCTCAGCCCTCGTCAGAGCATTCTCTTTCACCTTCTTCACCAGTTGCCACCCTTTGTGAGTGCCCTCTAAGGTGGCATAGCACTCGTCGTAGAGAAGCCTGCTCGCCATGGCAGCTTAAAAAAGATAAGATGGAAAGTCAATAAAAAGTGAGGATAACATGCAAATAAAAGAAAAGAGGATCGAACTACCAGTACCTTCGCCATGTAGCTACACACCAAGGCCAGCATCTTGGTAGGAGCTGCATCACTAACAGTTGTGAATGTTCTCAGGGTGACACCGTCTCTGACCACTGTGGCCCCAACGCTAATTTGGTCGGGGAGTTGATAGATCAGCGCGTCAACCGCAACTTGGGCTATTTCATATGTTTTCTTACTTTTTGGTTAGGATGAGATATACTTACTCCCCCCAGCAGCACCAGCCTCGCTCATAGGAGCAGACTTCTTCTTCGCCAAATCCTTGGCCATTGATTTCTTTAGGCCGTCAGCCTACACGACGACCTCTTTGTCCGAGCCAACCTATTGCTTGACCACCTTTTGTTTGCCCAAGCCCTCCAGAGGCTCGATTGTTTTCTTCTTACTCAAGCTGTCATGCTGCTTAGGTGCCTTCTACTTCCCCGCGTCTCCAATCAGCTTGGATATTTTCTTTACCAGCCTTTTTTGGGGCCCGGGGGCACTTTTCTTGCTAACTACATTTGAGGTAGTTGCGGGCTTCTTTGTGCTTGGGCCTTCCTCAAGCTTGCCACCGCCATGTTTCACGCCGGCAACGTCAGTGGGCTGCTTCATCGCTAAAGTAGCCGGTGTCTTCTCGGCAGCCGCCAAAGTTGCTGCCTTTTTCTTAAGGCCTTTTGGTTTCTCAGCCCACATATCTACAAAAAAAAAAAAAAATGAGCAACCTATCCACGTGGGAAAAAAGAGCGTGAGTAAACGATAACTTAACCTTTTTCCAAAATGGTAGGAAACTTGGCATCGTCCCGATAAAAGCCGTATGCTCTCATGTGAGCAAGCGTGATGATCTCGTTAACGTTACGCTATCCATTGGGAAGATTGATGAAACGCTGGAGCCTCTGCAAGCTCACAGCTGAGGGATAATTCTGCTCGATGTTAATTGCAAAACAAAGCAACTCAATTAGCTAGAATGCAAAGCTCGAAAGCAATCCTCATACGCACGAAAAGTTGAAGTCTTACTCACTTACGAAGCGAAGATAACAGTCTCTCGGGCTTCGTAGAAGAAAAATTGGGAGTCCCAATATGGGACCTTCTTCGAGACATCGACCAGCCTGTTAAAACATACCTTCCTCGCCTTGGAAATATAGTACGTCTGGTCTTTCCCTTTCTTGAGTCTATACAGATAGACGAGCTCCTCGACGGATGGCTCACCCAATTTAGGGATCATGTGCTGTTATACCCAAGATGTCAAAGGTATGTTCCTAACTCAAAATAGTCCTTTAAATGTTTATTTTATGTTAAAAAGCATAAAATCTAACTAAGGGCAAAATAGTCAATTCATTTGGAACGGTATGAATCAATTATCCATAGAAAGGCTTGGGGGCAAAATGGTTATTTTGCCTATGGATAAGCATTGAAAAAGTCAAGGATGAGTAGGCTTCATTGCATTTAATGGCATTAATTAAGTAATAATTATGTCTAGTGTGAAATGACCAAAATGCCCTTATATGAAGAATTAAGGACTTATGAGTTATACAATTAAAATAATTGGGCCAATTGCATAATTTTGGAAAATAAATGAAATATTTTCCTATAAATGAGATGAAATTCGTTCAAGCCAAAGGAGAGAGCCTTTCTTCAACATTTCTTCCATTTTCTCTCAAATCTTCCATGAAACAAGCTTTCTTTCTCTAGGTTTTCAAGGAGTTTTGCATAATTTTTCAAGGAGAACAAGATAGGAGCCTTGGATCTTCAATTTGAAGGGTTTAAGGTAAGGATTAAAAACTTTAGTTTTGATGTGATTTGAAGATTTGAGGTAGATGTTGAGGTATAATGTTATATATGTAGGATTAAGGTGTAAAAGAAGTCAAAGGCAAAGGATTTGTTGGAGGAAGTCTTTAAAAAGGTAAGGAAGAACCTCCCATGACTTTAGGGTTTATGCTAGGGTTTGTAGATTTTTATGAAACCTTAAATTAAGGCTTTAAGGCATAGAATTAGTTGATGGCAAGTGTAGTTGAACTCATTTATTCTACTTATTGCCTTGAATTCATTATACATGAAGTTATTGCTCTTTATGTTTTATGAGTTGTTATGTTTGATTGAAGAAAATGAAGTGTGGATACTGATTGTGGCAAAAATTGTAGTATTGGAGGCCACATGGTGTTGAATGGTTGCTATTAGAAGTGTTGATGTGTTGTTTGCATTAGCTTACAATGTTATAGCAATAATGGATGATTATGGGAATGAGATTTTACACTTCCTTTAAGATGTTAAAGACTATTAAGGGGAGGTTTATTTGATCCACAAGTTAACCTATTGGTTAATGTCAATAGGAATTGATGTGGCATAGTTAATATGAAAATTCGGATTTAATGGGCTTAGGGGTTTTGTTAACCCTGCTTCTGTATTTCGACCATAACTTGAGTTATAAAAATCGAAATGAGATTATTCTTGAAGCATTAGAAAGCTAAGACACAGACCTATAACTTTTATGTTTATGCCAAGAGCCAATTCGTTTGAGAAAAGGATGGAAAATGGCCTGAAGTATAAACTGGTTATTAAAGTTTAAGATTTAACATGATCAATTCTTATGATTATGAATTGATTATTAATGTATTATTGTAAGTATGCCATGTACTAATGTTTACCCATTAGTTAGATGATCTTTGAAAGATATACATGGTCATGATGTCAATACATGATTAATGTTATGAAATGGCATGAAGATGCAATATAATACATGTTTTAAGATGATGTATGTGAGCAAGAGGTAATGTAAATGGATTGATAATCCATAGATGAATTAAAAGTATTAAGCTCACCAAAATATGTATTTACATGCCATAAGATGTTAGAGATGCAAATAGACATGATAGAGATGCATATAGACACGATGGAAAACGCGTAAGCATATCCTCGTATACCGGTTGAGGAAAGATGAATATATGCTTTAGATGCTAAATAACGCGTAAGCACGCCTCCCGATGATATGAGCTCTAGATGAAATTTGAGGCTAGATGATATGAAGTGCTTAAGATGCTAAGAAAGGTCCGATCGGCTAGACGTTAAATGTTTCATATGCATTTAGTTGCATTACATGAGTTATGATGTTATTTACATCATGAGATGATTTATACTCATGTTAGATGATTTTAGATGTTATGTCATGACATGTGATGTGTGTGTACTATGTTTACATACTTATTTGTATGTGTACACATTGATGTTTATCTAGCCATGGGATAAAATGATGAAAAGCATATGACTTAGTAATAAAAGGGGAAGTATCCCTAGATGTAAAAGATAAGTGATGTGTTAACAGATATGTTTAAATAAAGATCAAATAGTACATTCAGAATGAAATAGATCATTCCTTACTGAGCGATTAGCGCTCACCCTTTCATTGTTGATTGCTTTGCAGGTAGACTAGAAGCGAGGGATGCTAGAGACAGCGGGACTACACGTGAGGGGAGATGATTTATTGTCATCTCGATGTTTTTATCTTGATGTAAATAATGTAAATGATAAATATTTGTGAAATACCTTTGGAAGCTTCCACCCTATAAATATGTTTTGATTGTGTAATTTCTTAAAGTTTGTAAATTATAAGTTTGGATCCTGCGTGACATTTTATATGCATGTTTTGGATATTATTATTATTATCCTTATATATATTTTTTCTAAATACAACTCGTTCTCTAGACATGTATCCTCGGGATTCTCATTGAGGGATATTCAGAGGATACCTGACTGGAGGGGGGTTTTACATGTGCGCTATGTAAAGAGCGATGATAATTACATACGAATTTGTGGACAATTGAGAGGAACAATGTCAACCCGCCTCAGCACGTTGTCGATGAAACGATGAGGAGGAATGGATACCCCGCATCTCAAGAGGGTCTCAAAGATTACCACTTGTAACGCCCACATGGAGGTACGTAATTTAATTTATGCTCTTATATCCTTAGTTGATTTTTGTTAAAGTTATTTTGAGAAAATGTAAAGAAAATGCCTTAAAATTTCATTAGGGGTAAAATGGTCTTTTCACTCATAATTAATTGAAATTGTGGGGAGTGAAAAGAGAAAATTTCATGGAGAATGCAATAAATATGAGGTCACTCTTACCCATTTTCACGCCACTTTCACCTCCATATTCTCTCAAATTCTTCAATTCTTCTTCAAAGGAAATTCATAGATTTTGGATATTTTTGAGTGGATTTTCAATCTCAAGCATCTTTAGGTAAGATCCTTGCACTAAGAAGTGAGTTTTAATTTTTAAAGTGTTGAATTTTGATGATTTATGTTCATAGGATTTAAGAGAAAGGGAGTTGGATCAAAGAAGGTTTTTAAAGTGTTGGATTTCTCTTATATAAGGTAAGTAAATCCTACCCTAAGTATGATTTAAGTTATGGTGTAGAGAATTTCTTTTATGTATACATATGTCTTATATGTAGAAATTATTGATGGATTTGGTGTTGAATGATGATTATAACTTATTCATGAGTATTTGTGTTGGTGTATTGGATGTTTGATGAATGTTTGGATGAAATTTGGAAGAGTTGGAGTGGAAATTTTGGAGTGTCTATTTTGGGCAGATTTGGTGTTGAATATGGAGGGTTTAATTCCCAAGTTTTGGTGGCTTAGAAAAGAGATAGAAATGTAGCCAAATTAGAGTTACTTTGTGCACATAAGTTGTTTGATGAAATGTCAAAGAGAAGTGTTTATATGAGTATGATTATGTGTTATATTGAGATGAGTTTGTAGATGGTAGAGAATGGCATGTTTGCATTCCATATTGCATAATTGCATTTAAACATGTGAATTTAGAAAGAAGTATAAGCATGAAACCATCTACATGCATACATATTCATAAGAGCATGAAAAAACACTAAAGAATGTTAAAGATTAAATAGAAAGAGATGAGAATATTAAAAAGTTCCAAATCTGAATTTTAGTTAAAAAAGTGTAAAAAGATAAAAAGAAGAAAAGGTTGTTGCGATGGGGAATCGTGAGTGACAAGAAGAAATTTCCCCACATGCATGCCGCCTTTAGTGAGCGGCCTAAGAAGAAGAAAGAAGAATTGATGTAGTCTGTAAGAGTGCATGTGGATGAGGGCTATACCCAAGAAAGAAGAATACACTCACACGGCCAAGGTTCCAAATCCATGCCTCAACCGAGTCCGATCGGCAAAAGAATAAGAAAAGAAAAGAAAAGAAAAGAAGATAAAAGAATAAGAAAGAAGAGAAAAGAATAAGAAAGAAAATAAAAGAAAAGAATGAGAAAGAATAAGAAAGAAAAGAAAGAAGCACATAAAAGAAAGAAAGAAAATACACCTTTTATACAATTGTGCATTTGCATTTTATTTATGCATAATATCATGCCCATTATCTAAGTAGTGAGAAATTAGAATAGAGAAAGAACAAAGGGAAAAACAGAGAAAGAACAGAGAGAAAAACATAGTAAGAGTAGAGAAAGAATAGAGAAGAATGGGGAATTGTGAAGGAAAGAAATTCAGAAGTTAAGCAAAGGAAAGAGAAGGGTAACATAGCGGGTTTACTTACTGAGCAATTAGTGCTCACCCCATTGTTTTCAATGTTTTTGCAGGTAACAGGTGAAATGCGGTCACTTGGATCATCACGCAGCGGAAAGGGTTGGGCAAAACTATCAAGTTAATATTTTGAGACTTATTAGTATTATGTAAAGTTTTGTTTATAAAGAAAATTAAATATGGGCCTATACTTTGATACTCGTTTATATATTTCCTTATATATATTTAATGAGTTTTTACTGTTATTTTACAAGTATACTAGCTAGAAACAAAGTCGTTACACCACCCATTCGGGTGCGGGATTCTTTCAAGAAGAGTCCCCTGAAACCATCAAATTAAGTTGCGACACATAAACCGCTCTTATGTGCTCCAGATCCCCAATGGTAATCAAGGATTGTGGTTCTCTTTGCAGCCTATGGACTGGAGACCGCTTGGATTAAGCTAGCTGTATCGAGGCATGGTCGAAAGAGCCTACCGTGTTAGGTCCGAGCTTCATGCAACAATTTCCTCTGAGGCCTCGGCGGTTACATCCCCAAGGATAGCCGAGCCCACGGGTGAGTCGAACATGCGATCAATTGTGTGACTACTAGAAGAAGACATAATTATAGCTCGCTTTTGGGTATCTGAAACAGAAGCAAATGTGTGTTAGAGCTCAAAAAACTCGGGGACCATTTCGCACTTGCTTTCAGTTCAAGCACCCAAGATAACTCGTGCGACACGATGAATGCACGCGAGCTATCCAGGGTTCCAACAGCCACCGCGTTAAACCCTCATTTAGACCAAGACGACCAGAGAAGCACCCAAAAACCCTACTAAAGCCCTAGAACACTCAATGTGGCCATAACAACGGCCACCCATTGACGCGAAAATTTGAAAAACAGATAAAGACTAGGAAAAGCACCTTACCGGAACGAAAGAAGTGCAGGAACTCATCAGAAAGAGCACCGACAATGATGAAACAACAGGGAAGTGAACGAAGGTGTTAGAAAACTTTCGTGGATTGAATGAGTATTCTGACGACTTTGCCACCTTTTATAGTGGTTTGCATGGAAGACGAAAGGGCAGGGTTTAATCGTAGCCGTTGATCTACAGTGAATCTCGACCCTTCATTTGTCGAGCAGTCTCAGCCCTTAGACGTGGCCACACGTCATCCATCCAAGAAGGGCGACAAACTGTCAGACTGCTTCAATGACAACTGTCACCGTATGTCTCCTTGACTTCGTGCGTGGACAACTGTAGTCACCCACGCGTGACAAAACATGATTGACAAAGGCTGCCGCATTTACTGCAACACGACTGCATGGAATTTACATATCTACCCTAATTTTTCATTTTCTGAGCTTTGTCAAGTATCACAGGAAATGAAAATCCAAGTGTGAAGTACGTAGGCCAGGCGTGAGGTCGACCGTTGAAGCTCGGTCAAACCTGCATCCAATGACATGCTAGTAGTATTGAGCTTGATATCAGATCGAGCGATCATCTTCGAAGCCTGAAACGAGCATCGAACACTAGGGGGCGGATGTTGTGTGTAATTTTTCCATCAAGCTCGGTGAGTTGCGAGGTATTAGATCGACCTAGAATCAATCCGACTCTACTGGTTGTCCGACCCAATGTAAGCTTGTCGACATATAGCTCGACCCAACACAAGCAAGTCACGAACAACCCGAATGATCATTCAATTGATTCCCGGATAACTTCAGATCCCAGATATTACAGGAATGATCAGATTAACAATAATCTCTACGCAATCACAGTGCCCAGTCCCGAGAATATCGGATTTGTAGTTCAAATCAATTGTAATCCCTTTATTTTTGCTCTTTCCTTTGTACAAATATTGTATATAAACCCTCTCAAATGAGGAAAAAAGGGGTAAGAGATTTTTCATTGAACACTTATTGTAAGCTCTCACAGTAAATACAAGAACAGTGGACGTAGACATAAGAGGTTACCTCGCCGAACCACTTTAAAAATCTTATTGTCTCTTACGTTATTGCATGTACCATTCATCCATCACTAATTATCCATGATCACGCCCACATTTGTTCAGATTCCACCAAGGTCAATCAGATCTCTCTAGTTGGTGTAAATTTTCGTATCAACACATGTATATGGAATTTGTCAATTAGGTGATATTGTAATGTTTTATGAAGAAATTAAATATTTTTTTGCAATTGATTAAACGGAAATTTTCATCAAAACAATATTACATATACATAAAGGTGCTTACTTCGCTTGTAATGTTTAATTGTGTATGTGATA
>NW_022195409.1:0-50164 GCF_008641045.1 Pistacia vera | reverse complement strand
TAGATATATTTGAATATGAGAAGTGTATGTGATGGTTTGATGATGGGTTGAATTGGAAGAATTGGAGGAAATTTTGGGAGTGTGTTTGCCATGTAGGTATGGTGATGCTACAAGAGAGATTTTCTCTCATTTTTGGATGGTTGAGAAACAAATTGAATGATAATTAAATTATGGTTTGTTTATGCACAAGTAATGTTTGATGAAATGCCTAAGTGAGAACATGTTACCATGGTTGCCCTATCATAGCCGTGACCTTCTGAGTAATTTTTGGGCATCTTACAGATTGAACTTGGTTGAGACCAAAACATAAAAGTTGTATCCCTGTCCCTAAGCTTTAAAACGAGACTAAAGCTGTAGCAATCCGATGTGTATAACTCAAGTTATGCCTTCTTGAGTGTGACCTATGCAGAATGACTATCTTGATGCAACATTGCATTTGTGCATTTCATAAGTGCATTAAGTAAGAAATTCTAAGCATGAACCATCCTTATACATTAATTGCGCATTGAGAAGAAGATTGAGAAAGAGTAGAGAACTTTGTGAATGAACTAATCTAAAGTAGAGAGAATGAGAAAAACACAAAGAGCAGGTTGGTGCTTTGTGAACTCCACCCAGCAGTCACGAAGAGTGGGTTGGTGCTTTGTGAACTCCACCCGGCCGTGCCTCTGGTAAGATGAGGCCGTGACATTCAAGTGAGAAAGAATAAAGAGAGAATGAGTAGAATTACGAAGAGTGGGTTTGTGCTTTGTGAACTCCACCCGGCCATGCCTCCGGTAAGATGAGGCCGTGACTTACAATAGAAAATTAATAAAAGAGAGCTATGTGAAAGAAAAACAGAAAGAGAAAATAAATGAGACGAGAAGTGTGTAAGGAAAGAATTAAGAAAAAGAGTTACGGGGACAGACGAGTAGAGGATTTACTTACTGAGCATTATTTTTGTGCTCACCCCGTTGTTTTTCTTTGTGTTTACAGGATCTAGGTGAGGACGCGGTCGGATTGGCGTCGGCAAGCGAGGAGCAATAGCTACACTATCCACTATTTTTGGTAACTTTTTGTAAAATGATATCTTATTTGGTAATAAGAATGTTTATATGTACTAAAAGAAAATTTTGGGCCCATCTACTTTTGTTGATATAAAAGTATTTTACTTTATGTATTTCTATGAGTATCCTACTATAAAGGAGTTATTACAGTATTCGCCACCAATTTAGCCAAAAATAACCTAGATTGCAAAATCCCCAATTTCTTGAACCCACAAATTTCTTCAATTTTTTGCAAAGATCTTAGTTAGATCGAGTTGTTTTGGTGTTTAGAAAGGTTAAGGAGTGAGAGACTTGGCTGAGAAATCATTGGGAAGTCTTTGGATTGAAGTTGGAAAAATTTTCTCTCAAATGGCTTTGAAAAGTTTTGTGAAAAAATGAAAAGTCACGCGCTCTTTTATAAAAACCAGTTTTCGCCACGGCGAACTTCTTAATTTCAAACCCTAAAAACAACCTAGTCGATGCCACGGTGAAAAATTATAGTAACGACTCACCCCAGGGAAGAACATTTTTCGCCGCGGCGAAATTTCCCTTTATAAATTTTGCTCAACTTTCTTCGCCGCGGCGAAACAAAATGCTTCGCCGCAGTGAAAAATTATAGAAACGTACTGCCTCAGTGAAAAAGATACTTCACTGCGGCGAAGTCTGGGACTTTTTGAATTCCAATTTTTCATAGATGTGTTTCACTGTTTCTTCGCCGCGGCGAAAACTGGACAATTTTGTTTTCCGCCTTGATTCGATAACTCACCTGAAACACCCAAAAACACACAAATTAGACTTCATCTAAAATTATAAGAAAACTAAACAATTAAAAATAACAACAACAACTGAAAACACTTGGGTTGCCTCCCAATGAGCGTTTGTTTATAGTTAGAAAGCTCGACTCTTTTAAGTTCTCATGTCAATCCGGACTGTCTTAATACATCAACTCCCGAGCATTGTCCTTGCACCGAAGTTTCAATTGCTGATTATTTTTGTCACCTGGGGCCCTTGTTGAGACCTTAACCACCCATTTCCATTCCTTGGTCATTCCTCTCATGGCTTGAACATTCTTACCAACAGCTTTCAGCTTTCTTGATTTTTCTTCTGGTTGTTTAAGTGAAGGAATCTGTCCCTTGTGAGGATACATGCTCAATGGTGGCCTATCTTGGAATGGTGTAAAGCTCTCTGGGTTGTGGTCCTCCTCATTGGTTCTCCTTGACTTGACCGTGCATCCTTTAATTGACGAATTAGGATCATTAAGTTGGGAAGTTTCAATTGTGGACTGACCCACCGAATCAATTTTGAAACGTGACTCTTGCTTTGGTGGAGCTTTCAGAGATTCAAGGACATTGAATGTCACTTCCTCATCTTTCATCCTCATGATCAAATTTCCCTATTGAACATCAATTAACGCTCTTCCGGTTGCCAGGAATGGTCATCCCAGGATGAGAGGAATCTCTTTATCTTCTTCCATATCCAACACAAAGAAATCTACGGAAAAAATAAATTTGTCCACCTTGACCAGCATATCTTCAACGATGCCCCTAGGATGCTTTATGGATCTATCTGCAAGCTGCAAGCATATGGTTGTCAGCTTCACTTTACCAATTCCTAATTTCCTGAAGACAGAAAAAGGCGTAAGATTTATGCTTGCACCTAAATCACATAAAACTCGATCAAAAGTAATATCTCCTATAATGTAAGGAATAGTAAAACTCCCTGGATCTTTGAGTTTCGGGGGTAGCTTCTTCTGGAGAATGGCGCTGCACTCCTCCGTAAGCATCACTGTTTCCTCATCCTCTAACTTCCTTTTGTTTGATAAGATCTCCTTGAGAAATTTCATGTAGCTCGGCATCTGCTACAATGCATCTGCAAAAGGAATGTTAATATACAGTTTTTTAAATACATCAAGAAATTTAATGAACTGCTTATCCTGTTTTTCTTTTATGAGCCTCTAAGGAAAAGGCACGGGTGGAGTGTGATGTGCCAATTCTGGTGGTATCTTAGGAAATGGCAATTTCTCTTTCCTTCTCTTTTGCCTCTCTTCTCGCTTCCGCTCATCCTCCCTAGGACTAGGTGGTTTCTCTTCAGCAATGATTTCTTCATCATATTCTTCATTTTTGCTTGATGGGGTTTTCTCTTTCCTTGATTGTTCCACCTCTTCCAAGACTGTCCCACTTTTCAAGGTTATTGCGTTCACTTGCTCTCGTGGGTTAGTCACTGTGTTGCTGAAAAGAGACCCTTGTGGTCTCTCATTTAGCTTTTCAGCTAACTGCCCCATCTGTACCTCCAAGTTTCGAATGGATGCCCCTTGATTTCTGAAATTCGTCCTCGTCTCATTCATAAAACCTGTGGTCTCTTGCATAAACTTTCCAAACATGTCCTCCAATTTTGTCACCCTTTGCTCTCCTTATTGGTTGTTCACCCCTATTTGGTTGTTTGGCAATGCCCTTTGATTCCATTGATTATTTTGCTAATTCTGTTGGTTTTGATTGCCCCAAGATAGGGTCGGGTGATTCCTCCAACCAGGATTATATGTGTTAGAGTACGGATTGTTATGTTGCCTTTGATTTCCAACCAAGTAGTTAACTTGCTCCGATGATGATGATGCTGAGGCAAACGTGTTCCCTACTTGACAGTCACTGCTCACGTGATTACCTGCACAAAAATCACAAGTTAGTTGAGGAGCTTGAATGGAATTTACCTGCATACTTCCCAACTGTTTCTAAAGTATATGCATCAACTTCATAAAGACCTATAGATTTCTTCGGTTGCACCCTCTCATTACGTCTTTGATAATTGTTGCTTGCCAGAACCTTAAGCAACTCGTGAGCTTCTTCCGGAGTCTTATTCTGTAGTGCTCCTCCCGAGGCTGCATCCACCATAGTTTGCACATTCACCATCAATCCATTATAAAATGTTTGGTCTTGCATCCAAACTGGCAACCCATGATGTGGACACCTTCTCAATAATTCTTTATATCTCTCCCAAGCCTCAAACAGTGATTCCGACTCTTCCTGAATGAATGACGTGATATCATTTCTCAACTTTGCCGACTTTGTTGGAGGAAAGAATTTAGTCAGGAACTTTTATGCTAAATCATTCCATGTGGTGATTGTTCCTGATGGTAATGCCAGTAACCATCCCTTAGCTTTATCCTTCAATGAAAATGGGAAAAGTCTCAATCTGAGTGCATCATCTGACACTCCGTTTGACTTGAAAGTATGACAAATCTCCAAAAAATTGGCAATGTGTAGATTTGGATCTTCCTTCAAATCCCCCCTGAACTATACCGACTGTTGGATCATCTGGATGATTGCCAGCTTTATCTCGAAGTTGTTGGCTTGTACCATTGGTTTAGTAATACTCGACCCACTGCCTTCAACTGTGGGAACTGAGAATTCCCTCAGTGTTCTATTCTCTACCATCTCTACAACTATTACTTCTGGTTCAACTGTAGCTTCTTTTTCTCTTCTTTCTCTGTTCAGTCTTTGAGCGGTTCTTTCAATCTCAAGATCAACAGGAACCACTGGCTGACGTCTTGCTCTTCGCATAAACTACACAGAAAAATAGAGAGAGTGAGATCACAAACTAACCTAAAAGAATAACAAAAATTAAACAAACAACAATTAAGCAAAAATAAAACTCCAATCTAGCTAACACAAGAAAAAATTAATGTTAACACAAACTCAATCCTAGGCAACGGCGCCAAAAACTTGATGCGTGTTTACTACAACATGCAAAAATAGCAAGTGTACTAGTCGCACAAAGTAATAAAGTGATGAGTGAGTATCGTTCCCATGAGGATTGGTTGCTAAGCACTAAGTTTTCTACTGTTTTCAAGTTAGAGCAATCAAAATTGTTTGGATTAATGGGAGAAAATTAAACTTAAAACTAAAAAACAAAATTCTAAATATTCAAAACTAAATTATGAAAGCAAGATTAAAACCAAGGTAATATCAATTTAAAACAACGGGTAGGGTTTTGATTTCATTCGGACTCTATGGATTAAACCTACAGATTATGCTATTTCCATATTCACATGCATTGATTGTAAATCGAATTCTTTAAATTGTAAACATACCTTCTTAGGCTATGTTTTCCTACTTTTTCCTATTAAACTTCCGCACCCAACAAATTGAAGATTAATAGTTCTAAGCTCATTAAGCACCTAGAATCCTAGCTTGATTTCATTGATTCTTAAATCTATCTCTAGCATTTAATACTACAAAGGTGATTAACCAAGAAGCTTAACATGACTCATTTCTCAATCTCATCATGTTCATCAATTAAAAGCAATAAATCCAGAATAATCACACAATCTTTGCACTAGCATATGAAAATAATAAAAATCAATTGCTCAATCCATGAGAATCTGAACTACATCGAAACCCTAACCCAAAATGGGTTAGTTCATAGCTAAATCAATACAATAAGCAAGTAAAACAATATACACAAAGTTCAACATGATAAAATGAGAGAAAAGACAAGAGATCTCCCCTAGTTGCAGAATCCACCGGATTTAATCCCAAATCTTCTCACTTTTCAACACAAATTCATCAAATCTAAAACTAAGAAGATGAAAAAGCTGCTCTGGACTAAGGAAAACATGACCCCCTCTCAAAATGGTAAAGTTTCGCTTTTATACCTCGCCCAAAAACCTAAAACTTTGCCTAAAAATGAAATTGTGCGTTTTAACGAAACTGAAAATTGCAGACTTCGCCGCGGTGAAGAAGAAATCTCGCTATGGCAATGAAGTAAATGTGACTCTCGATCGTGACTCATTTTGCCATGGCAAAGAACAAATTTCGCTGTGGTGAATCTTCATGAATAATTCTAAAATTACAAAATTGCCCTCCGCTTGCTTCTTTGCTTGAATCTTCAATCTTCGATGCTCTCCCATGGAAACAAGCTTCATGGTGCTTTACTCTACTTCAGAACTCTCCCAACTTCTGAGATCCGCTTACTTCTGAGTTTAGAAACTCCAATTCGCTCATTATTTGCTCAAAATGTCCATTTTGGCCTGAAACACAAAATGTAAAGAAATAAGTAGCAATTCAGGCATAAGTGAACTAAGAAGTATCTAAAATCCAGCCTAAAAGACTAATAAAAACAGTATAATTCTCGGATTATCAATCACCATGTACTGAATTGCGCCGTGAGATAACTTCTCCTGTACCCAGGAGTGATGAATCCTCTGTCTATCCACCATAGTCTTGATACACTCCTTGATGCAGCTAATCACCATCGTATTGACAGCTCTGAATAGAACTGCATTAGGCTAGTGTCAAACTGCACCAATCGGTGCATAAGGCACTTCGGTGATCTCAAGTCTAAGGATCACATGCACCACCATTCGTTAGAGGATTTGTTCCATAGATACTGGGGTTGCCATCCATATGGAATCCTCTGGTGGGTCAGTCTAATGAACTTGCTGCGGTCTATTTGCCTATAACAAGCACCCATGTGTTACACCAGGTTGTCACCAAACAACCTTGACAAGTCAGATCAATCACTGCCTTTCGACATGGTCATTCAACACTATGATTGCCTTACCGTATTATCTGTGCCCTAACTTCAAAATAATACTGGGGCTACGGACGTTTCTAGAATGACCACCATATGTGCTCATAAGGTTCTCACTATCAAGATTTGAAACACTTGATACCCTCGTCATGGTTCTACCATTCTAAGGACATATATCAATACATATTGCAATAATAATGATTTACGCGATATAGAATAAAATGCCTTTTATTGATTAATGAACATTATTACAAATAGTCAATTCTACAATAATTGATTGGCTCTAGGGCATCTACTCTAACATAATGTCCAAACCTTTCACCCTAAATACGTTCGCAACCTTTAAGAGAATTCTAAACCTAATGCAAACACAAAGAGAGTGGAGAGTTGTGTGAGATGCTTACAAACTAAAAGATTACTTTGGGGGTTGTGAGAAGGGCAAGAAGAATAAGAGGGGTAATTAACCTCGATAAGACTATTGTTTTTTTTTTTTTTTTTTTTTTTTAAATTTAGAGAATTTAAGAATTGCAATTCAAAAGCAAAAATAAGAAGTGCACATGTTTGAGAGTTATAAAATGGTTGATATCTTGAGTGGTGGTTGTAAAAGAAAGTGGAAGTTGATGTAAGTCTGAATGTTTGCTTAAAGGAAACCGAGTTCTCTTACTTTGGTTATCCTTTCCTTTTCTTTGAAACCCACTAACCGAGCCTAACGTTACAAGCCTGTAAAGACCTTTTGATCTTTAGTAATGTCTAATCCTTATTAGTGGAGAGTAGTTCGATACTTAGGCTTATGGAGTCTGTCGCCATTTGATAAACTTTGCATTTCTGCATAAAATAATCAGGGAAGTTGGAATGTTGACTGAAGTGGGGATCACCTACTTGGAGGACCAATAGAGAAAGATAGTCAATGCAACTTATAACTTCTTGGAGTGTTGAACATTTTCTAGTAATAATTTTTCAACAATCTTTGAGACTTGTATAAATTCTAGGCTGTTCGTTGTGTTGAGTTTGAGTCTAATGTTCTTATTTCATTTTCGATTTTGTTGTTTTTGTGTTTTTGTTTGTTAGTAATTTTTCTTGTAGTCGTGTTTTGTACCTGATGCTCGGGGACGAGCATGTCTTTAGTTTGGGGGTATTTGATAATCCAAGGATTATACTATTTTATTTAGGCTTTTTAACTAGATTTTGGATACTTCTTAGCTCGTTTGTGCCTGAATTGCTACTTAATTCCACATATTTTATATTTCAGGCCCAAAAGTGTATTTTGAGCGAATAATGAGCGGATTAGAGTTTCTGGACCTAGAAGTAAGCGAATCTCAAAAGTTAGGAAAGTTCTGAAGCGGATTTGAAGCATTATGAAGTTTGTTCCCATGGGAAAGCATCGAAGATCGAAGATTCAAGCAAGGAAGCAAGCGGAGGGCAATTTTATAAATTCAGAATTTTTCAGGAAGGCTCGCAGCGGCAAAGTTTATTCTTCGCCGCGGCGAGAGAAGCTAGGCACGAGATTCACTTTAGCTCGTTGCCGCAGCGAAATTCTTTCTTCGCCGCAGCAAAGTCTGCGAAATTTTGTTTTCTCCAAAATGCAGAGTTTTATTTTAGGAAAGTTTTTAGGTTTTTGGGCGGACTATTTAAGAAAAACCTTTCCATTTTCGTAGGGTTCGTCTGGTTTTCGTTTGGTTTAGAGTAGCTTTTACATTTGGAGAGAAGATTAGAGATTAACCTTGTGGATTCATAAAATAGGGGAGATCTTTACTCTCTTTTCTTTGTTTCACTATGTTGACTACTGTGTTTACTGTTTTTCTTGCTATTTGTGTTAATTTCGTTATGAACTAACTCACTTTGGGTTAGGGTTTTGATATAATTCAGATTTCTATGGGTAATAAATAGATTATTGTTGCTTTTACATTCTACTGAATGGATTGTGTGATTATTCTGATTTTTATTGATTTTACTTGTTGAACATGATGAGATTGAGAAATGAATCATGTTAACCTTCTTGGGTAGGGGAATCACCATTGTTGTTTTGAATGCTAGCGATAGATTTGAGAAACAATGAAATCAATCTAGGATTCCATAGATTGATTTCATTAGCTTAATGAACTTGGATTTATTAATCTTCAATTTGTTGGGTGCAGAAGATTAATAAGGAAGAGTAGGAATTCATAGCCTGAGAAGGTATGTTTTATAACTTAGGGAATTCGATTTACAATCCGTGCATGTGAGTGTAAAAGTAGCATAATTTGTAGAATTAATTCATATGATCTTAATAAAGTCAAAACCCTAACTGTTTGCTTTACTTGATATTACCCTTGCTTTAATCTTGCTTTCAGTAATTAGTTTTTTTTAATTGCATAGTAGATTTCGCTTTCAGTTCAGTTTTAGATTCTCCCATAAATCTAAACACTGTCGGTTTCTCCAACTTGAAAACAAATAGGAAAATCAGTGTTTAGCAATCAATCCTTGAGGGAACGATACTCACTCATCACTTTATTACTTTGTGCGACTAGTGCACTTGCTATATTTGCATGTTGTCAAATCACGCATCAATATCAAATCATATAAGGATATGATTTACATGATATAGAAGAATGTCTTTTTTTGATAACCATGATATTATGAAGAGTCAAATATGATTAGCTCTAAGGCACTTACTCTAACATGCGTGCCTTGCCTTTCTTTTAATCTCTTGTAATTCTCTCTCGCATCTTACTCCCCTTGAATGTAAATCAAGGTTTCTCTTTATTAATGTAAAGTTATATTTATTTTAATTAGAGTAATGATCGAGAAGAAGAAGCATTGGATTGAAGAAGGCAAGTTTTTAAATTGAAAGTCCTCTTGTAATTTAATTACCTAGGTTGACATACAAATTCCCAAGGCTCAAGGAATTTGGTTTAGTTAAGGCAATGCACCAACACGTTTTTCTTTATTGCTTTAGTTGACATGCTAAGGTTGAATGTTATGGATATAACATGATTAATAAAGATAATAAAACTGAAGAGACTAAAAGAGCAAAAACCCCTCATAAATGATATTAAGTCCATTGACGCCTTCCAACATAATCAAACCATAGATCCTTGTAAGCTTTGCAATCAATGAAGGGTGTGCTTCTATGTAATGACTCTCTTTCTAGCTAGTATACTCATAAAATAACAGTAAAAACTCATTAAATATATATAAGGAAATATATAAACAAGTATCAAAGTATGGGCCCATATTTAATTTTCTTTATACACAAACTTTACATAATACAAATAAGTCTCAAAATATTAGCTTGATAGTTTTGCCCAACCCTTTCCGCTGCGTGATGATCCAAGTGACCGCATTTCACCTATTACCTGTAAAAAACATTGAAAACAACGGGGTGAGCACTAATTGCTCAGTAAGTAAATCCGCTATGTTAACCTTCTCGTTCCTTTGCTTAACTTCTGAATTTCTTTCCTTGCTTCACATTTCCTCATTCTTCTCTGTTCTTTCTCTATTCTTACTCTTATTTTCTCTCTGTTCTTTCTCTGTTTTTCCCTCCGTACTTTCTCTGTTCTAATTTCTCACTACTTAGATAATAGGCATGATATTATGCATAAATAAAATGCAAATGCACAATTGTATAAAAGGTGCATTTTCTTTTCTGTTTTTAATTCTTCTCGATTCTTATTATGTTTTTCTTTCTTTTTTGTGCTTCTTTCTTTTCTTCTATTCTTTCTTATTCTTTCTCATTCTTTTCTTTTCTTTTCTTTCTTATTCTTTCTCTTCTTTCTTATTCTTTTCTCTTCTTTTCCTTTCCTATTCTTATTCTTTTGCCGATCGGACTCGGTTGAGGCATGGATTTGGAACCTTGGCCGTGTGAGTGTATTCTTCTTTCTTGGGTACAACCCTCATCCACATGCACTCTTATGGNTCTTGTTGGGATGAAAAACTAGTGGAATCGACCATCTTTGACGCTTGTCGATGGCTCTGATACCATGTTAGGTTTTGGAGCAAAAAAACAGAGGAAAGAGACGATAAAGAGATAAAGAAAAAAAGTAAAGCTGAATATCGTTTTCTGTATTTTTTCAATTCATCAAAAGTATACAATAATGCTTTTTATAAGCTACAGTAAGCTCATTGAGCTGAAAGATAAAGTGAAGGATATTTGACTTTTATCGGCAGTAATAACTGCTTAACAACTTAACCAACTTTTACTAATATGCTTGAGTAGTTGCACAAAAGTTATCTATCCTTGTTGGACTTGTTCTTTCTCTTAAACCCTCTTGATGCTTAGAATCAACTCCTTATAGAAATCCAACCAAAAGCCCTCAATTTCCTTAGCAAAAAAAGATGAAGAATTGAGAGAAATGTATGAGGTGTAGAGAATGAGAGGGTTTCTAGGGCTAAACCCTTTTTAGCTCATATAAATAAGCACTCTTTCCCATTTTGCCATTGCTCTTCTTAGGGAATTCCATCTTTACCCTTTAATTCTTCACAAATACACCCCCACTTCAATGCATTCTTCTTGAAATTTTCTTACATTTTACTCCCATTTTTCTTGCTAATTAGGGGTAGAATGGTCACTTTAGCCTTAAGGAAATTTCTTTAGAAACTTCACAAGAAAAATTAGCCAGCTCGTCGCCTCGGCGAAGATTTTTCTTCGCCCCGATGAAAAATTACAAAGCCTACTTCGTCACGGCGAAGTCTGCATTTCCAAAATTCGCCAAGACTTCACCAAATTCAGGGCATTCAAGCAACAATAACACATATCAATTTAACTTAGGCCAACATACAACATTAAAAGGCAAATAAACTTGAGTAAACAATGTACCTCAAATTGGGCATTACACTTATCCTTTTCTTTTCTTTCTTATTATTTTGCCAATCGGACTCAGTTGAGGCATGGATTTGGAACCTTGGCCGTGTGAGTGTATTCTTCTTTCTTGGGTACAACCCTCATCCACATGCACTCTTACGGACTGTACCAATTCTTCTTTCTTATTCTTAGGCCGCTCAATGAAGGCGGCGTGCATGCGGGGAAAATTCTTCTTGTCACTCATGGGTTCCCCATCGCAACAACCTTTTCTTCTTTTTATCTTTTTACACTTCTTTAAATAAAAATTCAGATTTGAACTTCTTTAATATTCTCATTTCTTTCTATTTACTCTTTAACATTCTTTAGTGCTTTTTCATGCTCTTATGAGTATGTATGCATGTAGTTGGTTCAATGCTTATAATTATTTCTAAATTCACATGTTTAGATGCAATAATGCAATATGGAATGCAAACATGTCATTCTCTACCATCTACAAACTCATCTCAATATAACACATAATCATACTCATACATGCACTTCTCTTTGACATTTCATCAAACAACTTATGTGCACAAAGCAACTCTAGTTTGGCTACAATTCTATCTCTTTTGTAAGCCACCGAAAATTTGGTATAAAATCCTCCATATTTAACACCAAACCTATCCAAACTGTACACTCCAAAATTTCTACTCCAATTCTTCCAAATTTCATCCAAACTCACATCAAATATCAAATATACCAACACTACTTGTCATGGATAAGTTCTAATCATCATTCAACACCAAATCCATCAACAATTCTTCATATAAAACACATATATGCATAAAAGGAATATTCTACACAATATTACTTAAATCATAACTAGAGTAGGATTTACTTACCTTAGATGTGAGCAATCCAACGCTCTAATAATCTTCTTTGATCCAACTCTCTTTCTCTTAAATCCTATGAACACAAATCATCAAAATTCAACACTTTAAAAATTGAAACTCACTTCTTAGTGCAAGGATCTTACCTAAGGATGCTTGGGATTGAAAATCCACTAAAAAGTACCCAAAATCTATGAATTTCCCTTGAAGAAGAATTGAAGAAATTGAGAGGATTTGAAGGTGAAGGTGGCGTGAAAATGGATGAAGAATGGCTAGGGTTTCATTCTTCTATTCTTGATATAACATATTATTATTTATAGTTTCCCGTTTTGCCCTTGCACTTTCTATAAAATTCCATCTATGTCCCTTATTCAATTACCATAATGCCCTCATTTTTATTGCATTCTCTATGAAATTCTATCTCTTTTCAGTCCCCACAAATTCAACTAATTTTGAGTGAAAATACCATTTTACCCCTAATGAAATCTTAAGGCATTTTCTTCACATTTTCTCAAAAAAACTTTAACACAAATCAACTAAGGGTATAAGGGCATAAGTGAAGCTACATACCTCGATGTGGGTGTTACATTTGAGGCCATGCGTATATCAGGAAGCATTCAAATTACTCTGAATTTTATCTTTCCCCAGCTGAAGATGTGATACTTCTAGTTTTAACTTGTAAGCATGTAGTTGCAATTGCAAATCGACTGACCACAAAATGAATTCATAACCAGTTTTGAGGGAATTTCAACTTAAATTTGTTCCTCATTATTTGGCTTTCTCCTGCACAGCTTTTAAAAAAAATAGAATAAATTTTCCTAAAGGGGGTTCACTTCAATCTGAAGCTACTTAAAGGATAAATTGCAAACACAACTTTAGGGAAAGTTTTAACCAAAAGTTAAGATCCCCCAAAAGCATCAAAAATAATCTACACAGTATAACACAAACAGTTCAAAAAAAAAGTGATGAAGAACCCAAAAATTAATGCCAATAACACAAAATTAACCCAAAACCCAATCTTAATCTAAGTGAATATAATATGTCTATACTTGAACAAAACTTGAAACAAGTTAATATGAAAATGTTCCCTAAATTTGGTAGAGAGAAAAAGGGATTATAGCTCAGTGATGTGGCAAGTTGAGCCATTTTTAAATGAACAGTCACATTTGATAGTAGGATTATAGTCCTCTAAGCTAGTTGCATTTATAGCGGCACCACTACAAGGCTCTCCACTTATGTTCCACCATCGTGGGTCCACTTGTATAACCCATTGTTGAAATATTGAGTTCCAATCCCTCACTGCTGACCACAACAAACCAACCAATGTAAGTTTACATAACAAGTTATAGAAATGCAAGCAAGCTTGCAAGTAATCACACATTTTCATGAAATGAATGATCTTTGAGGCCATGGGTATATCAGGAAGCATTCAAATTACTCTGAATTTTCTCTTTCCCTCACTAAAGATGTTATACTTTTAGTTTTAACTTGTATGCATGTAGTTGCAATTGCAAATCCACCCACCACAAAATGAATTCATAACCAGTTTTGAGGGAATTTCAACTTAAATTTGTCCCTCTTTATTTGGCTTTCTCCTGCACAGCTTTTAAAAAAAATAGAATTAATTTCCTAAAGGGGGTTCACTTCAATCTGAAGCTAGCTACTGCTAAATTAGTAAAGTTTAATATTTCTTAAACAATTGTATATTCAATAATTAAAACAAATAATTAACTTGTAAAGTAAGATAAACACAGAAAGGGAGAGAGAGAGAGAGAGTACCTTCATTAGGGTCAGTAATTTGAGCAGTGGACTTGTGAATTACGAAGAAAAAGATGAAGAAAAAGTAGAATTTTCACTCTCGAATTCATGGTTGTGTGTTTACATGAGAATGGTTTCCAATTATATTGGCATTTATGTTAAAGCCAATCAATTATTCATGAAAAGACTATAAACTATTCTTCTTATAATTAAATTTGATTTAAGTTGATTCTCCTGCTATTAATTTCAAATTCCAAACTTCGAACATCAATGCTTAATACACCTGCTTAATACATAGAAGAAGTAAAATGTACAATTCCTCCTGTCAATTGATAGAATTAGGGTTCAAAATTAGGTTATTTGAATAGAAATCGATGATTAATTTATGAGATTGAAAACCCACTTGCTTGACTTTCATTTGATTCAAGTTTCTCCTGCATACTTATAAAATGATAAAGTTAACAAAAGGAAGGAGAAACAAAGAATCATTAGTTCAAATGTTTTTGAAATTCAAATCTAATGGTGAAGAAGAAAAGCAATAAATATATCATTAATATTAACCTACTAACTGATGAAGAATATTGTAATGCCCCACTTGAGGTACGCAGTTATTGTTTCTTCTTTTTGCTCTTATTTGAGTTGGGTTCTTGGTAATATTGGTTGATTGACCTTTGATTGAGTGTTATGTTGAATACTTGCCCTGAAATTGGTGGAAAATAGAAGATTCCTCGCCGCGACGACAGGTCGACCAAAATGTTGTTAAGTTTTAGATATTTTCTTCCCTAGGGGCAATTTGACCATTCTACCCCTAATTAGCAGGAAAAGTGGGGAGTAAATTGAAAGGATTTTTCATGGAGAATATGTTGCTATGGGGGTGTGTTTGTAATGAATCAAAGGATATAGATAGAATTCCCAAAGAAGAGTAAGGGCAAAATGGGAATGCTTGTGTATAAATTTCATAAAAGTAAGCTTCAGACTAGCAAACCCTTCATTCTTCTTCTCTAACCCACTCTCCTCTCTTGCTTCCTCTTAACTTCTCTTTCTTTTGATCGGAGTTTCAAAGGGCTTTTGGAGTGATTTGGTAGAAAATCAACCTAAGGCATCCTAAGGTAAGGATTCTTACTTTGGTTGTGAAGCTTTGTGAGTTTTAGTATATATTGAATATTGACGGTTTTTGTTCTTTTGGTTAAGAGTAGAGAAAAAGTCAAGCAAACCAAGTGAAAGAAGAGTTAGTGAAGTCTCTCCATAACAAGGTAAGTAAACCCCAACCCAAGTTGAGATTTGGGAATTTTCTTGATTGGTTTTGATAGCACTTATGTATGGGTGTTATATACATGTTATATGCTATGTTTATTGAGGCTTAAAAATAGATTTCTAGTGCTTTGTGATTGTTTATACCTTCAAATATAGAAATGAGTTGTGGGTTGAAAGGAGTTTGAGATGGAATTGAAGGGGTATTGTGGAACCCTTTTGGAATGTCTTTCTTTGGCAGTTTTTGTGGCTATGTGAGGGGTTTCTCCCCATTTTGGATGGTTAGAGAAAGATTTAGAATCATTGCTATAGTAGAGTTTTATGATGCACTTGAGTTTTTTGATGAAATGCCTAATAGAGGTTTGAGTATGAGTAGTGAACCTTAATTCTTGCAACATTGCATGTTGGCATTTCATAAGTGCATTGTGGAGATAACCATCCTGGCACTAATGTGCATTGAAAGGTGACCTAAGAAGAGTAGAAACTTTGTGTATGCATTACTCTATGATAGACTTGGTGGATGCAACTACTCTAAGGGTAGAGAGAATGAAATGCTAGAATAGAGTGAATTAGAAGATAGTAGAGATGGTTGATGCTTTGTGATCATCACCCGACAGTTATGGGAATCGGGTTGATGCTTTGTGATCACCACCCGAATAGCCATTAGAGTGGGTCGATGCTTTGTGATCATCACCCTAAGTATTAGAAACGGTGATGCTTTGTGATCCCCACCCGGTTAGTCATTAGAGAAGGGGTTGATGCTTTGTGATCATCATCCACATTTTAGAAGTGGTTGATGCTTTGTGACACACCCGACAGTGATTAGAGACGGGTTAATGCTTGGTGATCGTACTCGAAAGTCATGAGAACGGGTAGGTGCTAGGTGGTCTCCACCCGTTATTTATACGAAAACCGAGTAGGTGCTTCGTGATCCCCACTCGGTAGTCACTAAGAACGGGTTGGTACTGTGTGAATTCCACCCGATAGTCATGGAGAGTGAGATGGTACTGTGTGAACGCCATCCGGCCGTACCTCCGGTAAGATGAGGCCATGACGTTTAGTAGAAACAGAAATAGTATAAGGAAAGAATTAAGAGTAATACATACGAGGATAGACAGATAAAGGGTTTTACTTACTGAGCATTATTTTGTGCTCACCCCGTTATTTTCCTTTGTGGATGCAGGATCTTGGTGATGATGCAGTCGGAGGGGCGTCGGCAAGCGAAGAGCAATAGCTACACTGTTCCCCCTGTTTTGTCTTTTAAAAATGACTTTTTGTAAACAATACTCTTTGTGTATAAAAGACATATGACTTATAATGAAAAGAAAGTTTTTGGGCCCCATTTTCTATTGTTATTATGCATGCATTGTATTAGCTTACAACAGTTGTTACAAATATCAGGAGAGATTGTTAGTCATACCTAGTTTTTGGTTGATTTGATAATCTTTCCATCTAGTGTAATCCACGGGATATGAGCAATCTTGGACCAATCTTCACCTGTTTTCGGTTCACATATTTCACTCAGTTTAGGACAGTCTTCAATTATTAGTTCTCTCAAAGAGATGAGATGATTCATATCCTTGGTAAAGATGACAATTCTGGACACTTCCTAATACCAATAACTTGAATTTTTTGCATCGACTCTGGTAGTGCCTTCAAGTTGGAACAATTTATAATATCCAACCTTTAATATCCAACCTTTGCAAAGCGTTAGTGGAACATTGAATAAGCCATTGCGGGAATTCCACTAATTGTGGTAATTCTTTCATGTAAAGAAATTGAAGGTGAGGCCTTGTGTTACTGGGTTCATCATGATTGCCTTGCTTATCCAATCCTATGCTTAAATCAAGATTAAGCCTCTTAAAACTTAGCAAACGAAGATCTTCTAATGAGCTTAGGCTTCTCACACCACGTGGTAATGAGATAAGTCTTGGACATTCAAAAATCGCTAGAGTTTCAAGAACTCTTAGGTGACCAATATCTTTAAACAAATATTCTAAATTATCGCAATTGGAAATCCACAATCGTCAAAGAGAATTCAAGCAACCAATACCATTGGTTGGTAGATGCTTTTCCATCATCGTTAAGATGAGATGTGTAAGGCTAATTAAGTACTTTACATCTCTTGTTAACGCTTTTAATTCCTTACAATCCAATAGTGATAGATATTGCAAATTTTGTAACTTGTAAATGGAACTTGGGAGTTCTTTTATTTTAGGGTTGCTTCCTAGATTAAGATATCTCAAATGCTTCAAATTACCAATTTTTTTAGGCACCACTTCAATATTTGAAAATTCTAAGTCTAACATCTGCAAGAATTTGCATCTTGAGACAATTAATTCCAAAAATGATTGGCTAATACCAATAACTTCATGAGTAATTGGAAAAAAAGTAATGCTTCTCAGATGACCCAAGTTAGGTAAAATGTTTGGAACATCTATTATAGTTGCATCAACAAAATAAAATGATAAGTGTCGATGACTTTTAGTACAAATTTGGTTAGTGGATTTCACTATTAAGCACTCATTTCTCATCAATGATGTGGCAAGATCATGCATGAGATCATGAATTTTAAACATGTACATATTCTCATAAACTTGTACAATATCTTGGAAAAAAGATCTCGACGTTAACTCTTTTATATATTGCATAGCAATATGTTCCAATTTCTGATTTTCATTGTGGGATTGAAGAAGCCTATGGGCCATCCAAAACTGAAGTAAGTTAAAACTACCAAAATTAGTGTTTTTCGGAAAAATGGAACAATGAACAAAACATTGTTTCAAGTGAGGTGGCAGATGATTATAACTTATTCTTAGAGCCTTTAAAATGTTATTTTCATTTTGATCCAACTTCCAAATCTCATTATCCCTCAAATTTTTCCAATCTTGTTCAAAAGTTGAGGAATTAAGTAGACTTCCTAACGCTATTACTGCCAATGGAACACCTCCACATTTTTTTACAATTTCTATTCCATTTTCCATAAGTTTGGGATATTGCTTTTCTTGCCCTTCTTTAAATGCATAATTAACAAACAATGACAAGCATTCCTCAAGAGAAAGACCTTCTAACTTGTATATAGGAACAATACCCATAATTGAGGTAACACGATAACTACGTGTAGTTACGATAATTTTACTTTTACTAACACAATCTATCAATAAACTTTTTAATTCAACCCACAACCCAAAATCTTCATTCCAAACATCATCCAAAACTAACAAATATTTTTTGTGGCTTAAGATATCACGTAGGATATTTTGCAATTGGTCAATGCTCTTAAAATTACATGTTTTCTTAGTTGATGATTCAATGATGTCAATTAATATTTTTTTTAAAACAAACTCATCTGACGCACATACCCACATTTTCAATGCAAAATATTCATCCACCATTTCATCATTATACACCAATTTCGCAAGTGTGGTTTTATCTAGACCTCCTGTTCCAACAATAGGAATGATATAAACAATTTCATGACCATCACTTGGGTGCAATAATAGTTTCATAATCTCCTCTTTATCTTTATCCCTACCAATAACATCTGAAGCATGCACAAAAGAGTGAGTTTCCCTATTCAAACCACCTATAACTTGATTGTTATCAACTTTCTCAATGAGATTAAAACTATCCTCGTTAACTGCTATTTTTGCTAACCTCTTTTTAATGTCCTTAATTTCATGTCCCAAAGTAAAATGGAAAGCAACTAGATTTGAGGATGAAAAGAAGTGGCATACCTTTCTTGTAATGCTCTGATGATTCACCACTTGCTTGCGCAAATATTCCACCTTAATCTCATCTAAAACATCTTCGGCATCGTAGCAGACTCCTTAAGCTTTCCCAACCAAACTTTGTGCTCCTCATTATGAATATGTTTGTCCTCAGCATCTAAGAGAACAACTTTCATAGTGGTTAAGGTGTCAGCAAGCTCGTGTGCATCATTTTTGACACCCTATGCCAAGCACTTTTCCTTGAAAGCAAGGGATATCAACTTACCCAAGACTTTCTTAACAATAACTTTTTGCCATAAGTTTGAAAGAAAGAAAGTTGCAGGCTGTTGTGTTTGTGAAGTGGTGAAATTGGATTGCTGTATGAAATAATCATAAGAGAGAATGGCAATATATATAGAGGAAGATTCCTTGAGTTGCGTGGGGATTACATAACTCTGAAAGATAATGAAGATTAGTATATATTCTTTGTCTTGAATGAATGTAAGCTACATATCCTTTAATTTTCCCCTAAGAAGAAGTATATGCTAAGATTTCTTGCCTTGCATGCAGTTCAAAGAAATATGCAACCTAGAGTACATATTCTTTGCTCTTTTTTTACTTTAATAGTTTTGTATATTCTTTATCCTAAATGTAAGTAAACTAAGGCTTTGAATTTTGAAAGTAGTGTTAAGGGATAATTTATGTAAATATTCTTCAACTTTATAAAAATATAAGCAACAACTTTAATTCAAGTATATATCCTTTCCTTCATTTATGTCTCCAACTTTGGGAAGAAAATTCTTTCCTTCACCCCTATTCTATACTTTATTGAATTCTTTATTATCAGTCATATTTTATTTAAGTTTTATTTATTGTTTGATTTCTTAATTATAATTTCTTATATTAAACCCCAAGAATTATGTCATGAACTTTTGATCAATTCTCAGGTTTTAGGTTGGCTTAACTCGAATTCCGTCATTTAATTATGACAACGTTTAATCAGTATACTTCCATTTACTATATAATCAATGATTGAAGTTAATAAAATATAAAATAAATTGTTGTAACATATATATAACAGGACAATGACAATGAGGCATTGATAATCACATCAATTTTATATTGTATATGAGAGTTTATATAGGAATTTGCATGTCTATTATTATTTTATTGGCCAATTTACATTGCATGCCCTATGTTTCATGAAGGATCTTTTCTTTCTACCTTAGTTTCAGACACTAACGAATTGTCACTCATTTTTCACATTTGGCCGTTAAACTTGATAAAAGAAGGATATTCATGTCATTTCTCCTCATTTATTTAAATTTAATCAAGCACTTAACCTAATCAAAACCCAATAGAATTATATTTTTCTTCTAAATAAAATCAATTAAATCTCATAAAACAAATTCAAACTAAAAAAAAAAAAAAAAAAAAACTAAAAACGAAGTCCTGCCACAGCTTGGCCAACCACACGGCCCAACCGCATTTGGCTAGGTCAAATCAAGGCTAGGTTGTTCTGGCTTGCTGGCTTTTGCCACCACTACCTTCTCTTCTGATCATTGCCATCACCTTTTCTAGTTGCCGAGGATATTAACAAGGGGTTTGCCCTGGAACCGAGAGGAAGCAAAACAGGCGGGTATAATGCTCACGACCCGACTCTGCAACTTCTTGGATTGCCCCAGATAGGCGCATGCTTCAATGGCTATAGCAATGGCTGCTCCGGCCACAATGCTGTGCACGATCCACGATTTAGTTAAGGAAGATGAAGATCCAGATGATGAACACATTGACATTGGGCTCAGAAGGAATATACATGAGCTCCAACCCTAATCCACCCTTGTATCCAAACACCCTTGTTTTGGTATTTTAAATTTTAATTAATTATTATTATGATTAAAATCAATTAATATATGTTTAAAACATATTAACATTTAATTAATAATAATAATTCATTTAAATATATGCGTACAAATATTTAAATATAATCTCACTAATTTAATTTTAATATTAAATTAAATATAGGCAACAACCTCAGCAAATTTAATTGCACTGTGAGATTACCAGAATACCCTTTCATCTTAAAAGACGAAAATACCCCTCGTACAAACTGGTTCTTAAATTATCTTCTAAGTGTGTGACCCATAAGCTCCTCATCATATCGGCAGTGAGTAGTATCGCGATTAACACCAATTAATCGTCTCACTACACATAGACCAAGATTGGCCCTTAGCAAAGCATCATGGCCACTCGATATATTTGGATTTAGCGAAATAACTACCTATCAACGATATAGTTACCATACAATCAAATCCTTTCATCATCTGTCATCTCATCGAGACTGAGGTACATAAATAATGTCAACCTCAATTATCCTCGATATCTCTATATTTAGCTACTGGGCCAATGATCCGATAAATAAATTGGATTGAGCAACAACTCAATCCCACTGAGGCCCCAAATTTAGTGTCATTGCTATTTACTGAACTCCACTGTAAGATAACGTCTCTCGTACCCGGAGTGATGAATCCTTTGTCAATCCACCATAGTCTTGATACACTCCTCGATGCAGCCAATCACTACCATATTGATAGCTGTAAATAGAACTACATTGGGCTAGTGTCAAACTACACCAATCAGTGCACGAGGCGCTCCAGTGATCTCAAGTCTAAGGATCACATGCACCACCATTCGTTAGAGGATTTGTTCCATAAACACTGGGGTTACCATCTATATGGAATCCTCTAGTGGGTAAGTCTAGTGAACTTGCCTACAACAAGCACCCATGTATTGCACCAGGTTGTCGACAAACAACCTTGACAAGTGAGATCAGTCACTGCCATTCGACAGGGTCGTTCAACACTATGATAGCCTTACCGTATTATCTGTGTCCTTGGTCAGAATAATACTAGGGCTACGGACATTTCTAGAATAGCCACCATATGTGATCATACTGTTCTCACTATCAAGATTTGAAATACTTGATAACCTTGTCACGATTCTACCATCCTAAGGACATATATCAATACATACAGATATGATTTACATGATATAGTAGAAAATGCCTTTTTATTGATTAATCAACATTATTACAAAGAGTCAATTCTACAATAATTGACTGGCTCTAAGGCACCTACTCCAACAATCTCCCACTTGCACTATAGCCAATCATTCATGTATTTAATATCGAATGACCCTTAGTGTCCATCATGCTTCTACTGCAACAGAAACTTCAACAATGACTTCAACAGTGGGTTAGTAGGTATTTTGCAAATCTGCACATTCCCTTCCCGATCTATTTCTTAGATCAGATTGAATCAACTAAGTAAGTGTTTGGATTACTAGTGAGACCGTGATTTCTTAGCCACAATAGTGGCTCCATTGTTATTGCAGTAGAACTTTACTGGAGCACCAATGCTTGGAACCACATCAAGTTCAATAATGAACTTCTTGATCCAAACAACCTATACGATTGCATTAAATAATACGATATACTTAGCATCGCATTGTAGAATCTACTATAGTACTTTGCTTCGAGCACTTCCAGCTCACTACAACTCTATTGAGATAAAATATAAACCCGGATTACAAGCGAAAATCATCTTTATATGTTTGGAAACTAGCATCTCTTTATCCTCTTACAGTGAGCTCATATTTCCCTCCATAATCCAAGAACATATCCTTAGTACTTTTCAGGTACTTAAGGATGTCTTTGAAACTCATCCAGTGTCGCTCACTTGGATCTGATTGATATCTTCTAGTAGTGCTAAATGCACATAAGACATCAATCTGAGTACATAATGATAATCATATTTTACACTATGATTTTGCATTGAATTTTGATAGGATTTAGGATACTTTTCATACAATTTGGGCCATAATTGCTACCTAATTCTATTAATTTGTCTTTGTAGGCCTAAACGATGATTTTTAGCATAAATGACAGTTTTGAGCGTAAATTGTGTAACTTGAGCTTGGAAACTCGGAATGACCTGAATTTAGAAGATTTGGAAAGCTAAGAAGAATAGCTACAACGTTTATGTTTTGGGTTTTTCCTAATTCTGACTGGACAAGGGTGAAAACTTGGCTTGAAGTCGTGAAAAGTACGCTGGGAACTGAAGAAAAACGTCTTTGGACGTGCTTCAGTATTTCTGCCATAACTTGAGCTGTAGACTTTGGATTGTGCTGATTCTTGAACTAACAGAAACATGATTGAAAGGGCTAAAATTAATATGTTTAAAATGATTCCAGATTCAGAATCTATCATGCTCATTTTTGGCCCGAAAGTCTTCCCTTCTTCACCGCGGCGAAACCTGCGTCAGATTTAAAAATAAAACGACGCGTTTTGGCTTGCTAGGGCTTGGTCCTTAAGTGAAAGAGGTATAAATTAGAGCGAAAAGAAAAGAAAAGGGAGTCTTGGTTCGTGATTTGGGAGGCAGCTCATGGAAGGAGAAGATTATAGAAGAATTGGGCTTAAAATTAGAGAAGAATTCTCCATATTTTGCTTGCTTTTCAATGATGAATCTTGATTCAGTTTGTTTTTGTTGTTTTATTTCGTTTTTGAGTATGAACTGAGTTGTTTAGCTAGGGTTTGATGTAATCTTGATACAATGATTCAAATTTATATGGATTGAATTACTTTGAGTTTTAATTTCATGATTGAGTGTTTATCTCTTTGCTTAATGTCTTTTGGATGCTTGATCACCATTCAAATGTGTGTTGTTCACAATGAGACTGAGAAGTGATTTGTGATTGTGCCTCTTGGGATAAATACCATAGATTAGCAAACGCTAGAGATAGGTTTAGCGATCTATGAAATCTAGATAGAATTCCACAAAGCTTAAAATCCTTTGAACTATTAATCTTCATTTTGTTGGGTGCGGAAGCTTAATAGGGATAAGTAGGGAAATGTAGCATGAGAATGTATGTTTTACAACTTAGGGAATTCGATTTTCAATCAAGGAATTAGAACTTGGGTAATAGATTCTATGATTTGGGTTAGCGTATTTAGGTGAATTCAACACCCTAGCATTTGTTTTAGAATTGTTTAATTAGTTAAGTTGTTGGGTTTTGCATTTGTATTTAGTTTGTTAATCTTCCATCAATCCAATTTATTGTTGCTTCAATTAGGACTTAAACTAGAAAAATCGGTAATTAGTAACACTATCCTCGTGGGAACGATACTCACTCATCACTTTATTACTTTTTGCGACTAGTACACTTGCTACATATTGCATGTTGTAGGAAACATGCATCACATAACATCACGTTGCTCACTTGGATCTGATTGATATTTACTACAAGTGCTTAATGAACATGAGATATCAATTCGAGCATATAGCATGGTATTGCTCACTTGGATCCGACTGATATCCACTACAAGTTTTTGATGCACATGAGACATCAATCCGAGCATACAAGATGGATCCAATTGCTAACACATATGGGATCCTCTTCATTCTATCTCCCTTATCATGTGGTTTAAGACACGTATCCTTAGAGAGATTGACACCATGTATCATCGGAAGAAATCCCTTCTTGGATTCTTCCATACTGAATCTCTTCAGTACCTTGTCTATGTATGTACTTTGACTTCAGGTTAAGTAACCTATGTGATCTATCTTGCTAGACCCTTATTCCGAGGATTTAGGTTGCTTCTCCTAAGTCCTTCATGGAGAAGCACTTGGATAACCAAGTCTTTACTGACTACAAGTTTGGTATATCATTCCTGATCAAAAGTATGTCATCAACATATAACACAAAGAATGCCACTGCGCTCCCACTTACTTTCTTGTAAACACAAGGCTCATCTTCGTTTTTGATAAAACCAAATTCTTTTACGACTTCATCAAAATGAATGTTCCAGCTCCTTGAAGCTTTCTTGAGTCCATAAATGGACCTCTGCAACTTGCATACCTTATCAACTTGTCCATCAAGAACGAAACCATCAGTTGTGTCATATACACATCCTCTTCGAGGTTCTATTCAGGAAAGCCGTTTTGACAGCCATTTTCCAAATCTCATAGTCATTAGCTTGTCCATCGAGAATGAAACCATCAGGTTGTGTCATATACACATCCTCTTCAAGGTTTTTCATTAAGGAAAGTTGTTTTGACATCCATTTGCCAAATTTCATAATCATGATATGTAGCAATCGCAAGCATAATCTGGATGGATTTAATCATGGCAACCGCTGAAAAGGTTTCTTCATAGTCAATACCATGAATTTATTTGAAAGCTTTGGCAACTAGTCGTGCCTTATAAGTATGCACCTTGCCATCCATGTTAGTCTTCTTCTTGAAGACCCATTTACACCCTTTGGGTTTTATCGCTTCAGATGATCCACCAAAGACCATACTTGGTTCTGGTACATGGAGTCTATCTTAGATTTCATGGCTTTAAGCCATTTAACGGAATCTGGATCTGATATAGTGTCTTCGTAGGTTATGGGTTCATTGTCTTGATAGAACAATACGTCATCATGTTGAGTCATGAGAAAACCATCTCTCTCTTGCTCATGACGTACTCTCCCAGACCTATGTAGCTCTTGGGATACTTGAGGTGATTCAATTTGATCGACAGATTATGGAATGACCTCCTCACGATGTTCAACCACTTCCTGTGGCACATCTTTTCGTCATTCGTCTAATGTATCTTGTGGTTCTAGAACTTCATCGAGTTCTACTTTTCTCCCACTAGTACTTCTTAGAAAAAATGCCTTTTCTAAGAAGACACCAATACGAGCGACAAAAATTTTGCGCTTTTCTGGATGGTATAAATAGTATCATTTGGTCTCCTTAGGATACCCAACAAATATATATTTGTAGGATTTTGGGCCGAGCTTGTTCGAAGTCAATTTCTTGACATATATGCTTCACAACCCCAAATCCTTAGATAAGACAAGTTGGGCTTTTGCCCACTCTGTCGTTCATATGGAGTCTTATCTACAGACCTTGACGGCAGTTGGTTCAGTACATGAGTCGCAATCTCTAGGGTATAACCCCAGAATTATGTGGGCGAATCATTAAAACTCATCATGGACCTAACTATTTCAAGTAAGGTCCTATTTCTTCTTTTAGACACACCATTTTGCTGGGTTGTATATAGAGAGGTGAGTTTTGATACTATCCCACATTCCTTCAGGTATGTTTAACTCAACTTGCCACACTTGGCATAGTTGTTATTTTGAAAATATCCTTAATGTCTATCTTAAGAACATATTATTATGAAACAGTTCCATAAAGAATATCATTCATACTTAAGGATAACAATCTATTAGTAAATTAATATTCTCACTTGTCCTAAGTGGACACAGAAATATAATTTCTAGAAATTGAAGAAATACCATAATAATCCACAAGTTCCAAATAACAAGCCCATAGGCAAAATCAGACGATAAGATCCTACAGCAAATGCAGCATCACGTGCTCCATTTCCAACTGGTAGGTCCACCTCTCCCTCGGCGAGCAATCTACTCTACCATAATCTCTGCACATCAGAACAAATATGAGTACCACATCTTGTGTCAATGACCAAAGATGTTGATAGGAGAAGTTAATCTCAATCAAAAACGTACCTAACGAAGAAGTAACATTCTTATTCCTTTTTGCTAAGAAGGCCTTGCAATGTTTCCTCCAGTGGCTGAGATTCCCACTGTGAGGACAAACGCCCTTCCTATCTATAACAGTTTCTTCCAAAGACTTCTGAGCCCTTTCCTTTTCACTTGAGTTAGCTTTAACCAACGTCAATGTTTTTGACATTTTCATGCCTGGCTCAGTAGCTTTCAACATATCCAGAAGCTTGGAAAGGGTATTCTTTTTATCTCAGTGAAGTCATAGACAAATTGAGAGTAAGAATCTGGCAAAGACTGTAATATTAGGTCTATTGCTAAACCCTCATTAAGTCTATTAGAGTAGATGCCCTAGAGCCAATCAATTATTGCAGAATTGACTATTTGTAATAATGTTCATTAATCAATAAAAGACATTTTGTTCTGTATCGCGTAAATCATTATTATTGCAATATGTATTGATATATGTCCTTAGAATGGTAGAACCGTGACAAGGGTATCAAGTGTTTCAAATCTTGGTAGTGAGAACCCTATGAGCACATATGGTGGTCATTCTAGAAACGTCCGTAGCCCCAGTATTATTTTGAATTAAGGGCACACATAATATGGTAAGGCTATCATAGTGTTGAACGACCCTGTCGAAAGGCAGTGACTGATCTCACTTGTCAAGGTTGTTTGGTGACAACCTCGTGCAATACATGGGTGCTTGATGTAGGCAGATACATCGCAGCAAGTTCACTGGACTGACCCACCAGAGGATTCCATATGGATGGTAACCCCAGTGTCTATGGAACAAATCCTCTAACGAATGGTGGTGCATGTGATCCTTAGACTTGAGATCACCGGAGCGCCTTGTGCATCGATTGGTGCAGTTTGACACTAGCCTAATGCAGTTCTATTCAGAGCTGTCAATACGGTGGTGATTGTCTGCATCAAGGAGTGTATCAAGACTATGGTGGATAGACAGAGGATTCATCACTCCCGGGTACGGGAGAAGTTATCTCACGGCGCAATTCAGTATATGGCAATGACACTAAAACTGTGGCCACAGTGGGATTGAGTTGTTGCTCTATCCAGATTATAATACGGGTCATTGGTCCAGAAACTGAATATATAATATCGAGAGTAACCGAAGGTTGACACTATTTCTATGCCTTCGTCTCGTCGAGATAACGTATGATGAAAGGATCGTATTGTACGGTAACCATATCGTTGACAGGTAGCTACTTTGCTAAATCCGAATCTATCGGGTGGCCATGATGCCTTGCTAGGGGTCAATCTTGGTTTGTGTATTAGTGAGATGATTAATTGGTGTTAATCGCGATACTATACACTGCCGGTATGATAAGGAGCCTATGGGTCACACACATAGAAGATAATTTAAGAGCCAAGAAGAAAGAAAGGCGTTTTCGTCTTTTTAGGCGAAAGGGTATTTTGGTAATTTCACAGTGTAATTAAATTTGCTGAGGTCGTAGCCTTTATTTAATTTGTTAAAAAAAATTAAATTAGTGAAATTACGATTAAATGTGTGTTCGTACATATTTAATTAAATCATCATTATTGTTAAATGTTAATTAAATATTAATTAATTTTAATTGAAATAATGATGAAATAAATTAAAATATCTAATTGGGAGTGTTTGGCAACATGGGGTGTTTGGGTTGGAGCCCAAGCCCATTCCATGTGGGAATAGGCAACTTAGTTTGCCTATAAAAGAAAATGTGTGTGTGAAATTAAGTAATGTGTTTTTATTAGTTCATTTTCAAATAAAGAAGAAAACACACAGCTGCCTATACACACTCTCCCACGCCACTTTCACTATTTGATTGAAAAATCAAATATTTCTTTTTCTTCTTGATTTCTTAAGGCCAAAGAGGATCTAGCAAATCCCTCCTTGGTTCTTAGTGGTTGTCTTCGTGTGGACTTCTTGGTTCGATCCTACACTTGGATCGGTAGCAAACACGTTCAGAGACAATATTGGTGGAGCCTCCAACGTGGGTATGAATCTAAACTTTAGATTTACTTTTTTTGCAAATTCTTGATATTATACATAAACTGTAAAATTTGTGCCTTGATTTTGGGCTTTAAGGAACGATCTGCGGTTGTATAAAATTTTTGTTTTCCGCTGAGCAACTGGGTCATTTTCTAACAGTGGTATCTGAGCCTAGGGTACTAGATTTTACATTTTTTATGAATGGTTGATTACATGTGTTTGTTGATAACATGTTGCCTTGATGAATCTGCCATGAAAACCCGAATTTTGTTAAATCTGAAAAATCTGTAAATCCACTTTTGAATGAATGAATCAATTGTTAAATTGGTTTAATAATGTGTTGATGAATCTTATATTGGTTGGTTTATATCCTGGTTGAACGTGTGTGCGTTTGATTTGATTTGGATTCGTGTTTGTACAAGAAAAACTGCAAAAAACGCGAACTGTACGAATTGGGGATTTCCAGGTCTCACCGCGACGAAGTGCCTCTTTTCCAGGTCTTGCCACGGCGAAGATAAAACCTTCGCCGTGGCGAAGTCTGTGGCGGCGAAGTAAATACAGTAAAACCTCGCCGCGGCGAAGATAAAACCTTCACCGTAGTGAAGTCTGTAGCTTCCTCGCCGCGGCGAAGTCTGTAGCTTTTTCAATTCTGTATTTTTACTAAGGGATCAAACTGCAGTTTTTAATAACCTGTAAAGCCAATGTACGTTCTGCACATTTAAGAGGGTAATTAATATATAACCCACACGATTCAAAAATTGATTGTTTTTGAAATGTATGCTTTGTACTTGTTTGTATATTGCATGGTGCCCGGTACATGAGCCTTAGACCTAAGGGTGAATGTTTTAAATTATTTTGGGTATGTATGGTTGTAATATTTTTTTAAATGGGGCCTGCGTGTCCTGCCTTCTCCTCTTCTTGATGTACATTCTTTTCTCATCTCATTCCCCTCGAATGTAAATCAAGGTTTCTAAATTTGTTGATGTAAAATTAGTTTAATATTAATTTTATTGTAAATTTAGAATGATGTTTTTGTAATGTTCTTGGAGTCAGAGCAAAGGACGAGGAAACCATACCTGAAGACTCAAGATGTTTATTACAGGACCCCTAGGTGACCCACCGATTCCTCTAGGCTCGAGGAGATCGGTTTTAGTTGGGCCATGCACCGGCACGTTTTAATATTGTGTTTAGAATGCATGCTAAGGTTGAATGTCGAATAACATGCCAAACAATGTCATTCTAACAAAGATAATAATCTGATGAGACATTAAATAACAAACCCTCAACTAAAGTATATTAAGTCACGTAAGCCTTCCATCACCATGGTTTTAATCAAACCACTGTTCGTCAAAACCTTGTTCACCAAAGCGAAGGGTACACTTCTACCAGTGGGAGGTTAAAATGCATTGGAGTTTTCCTTAATGGTGATGGGTCGACTTAAAATGACGGTTTTGCTTGTTCGCCAAAGCGAAGGTTGATAAACGCGTCATAGGCATAGTAGAGCAGTACACATATTATGTGTACGTGGTGACATGTAGTGTCCACTCTACTGATACTGAGAATCACACTTGAGGACAATGGTTGGAGCCATTGGATTGTGTGATTGGCTTGTTGGCTTTTTCACATTTGAGGTTGAAAGTAGGAGCTATCAACTGGTGTGGATTAAGTTTGTTGGCCTACCTAATCAACTCATTTTGGCTTGTTCGCCAAAGCGAAGGTTTGAAATGGGCAGGATGGGATCTCGGTCCACTAGGAAAGTCAACGGGCTTTCTCGAGTTAATAGTGAGGGCTATTGACTTGAGTAAAATAGTGGGAGCATCGTTAATAAAAGACCAATTAATAATAATGAACTTTATATAACTTTATCTTTTCTGCAATTGTAGATTCTCCAAAATGAGCATTATGAACCTGCGATCGATAATCGAGAAAGAAAACGGTTGGATATCCAATCTCATACTGGTACCGTAATCTTCGGATTATACTCAAGTCAGAAAGAAATTGTATATCCTTGAAAAGTCATACATGGTTGAGCCTGATCCTGATGCCACTTAAGAAGTTGAGGAAACTTATCAAAAGTTCCTTGATGATGCTGATAGCATTCAATGCTTATGTTTAGCATCGATGACACCTTGCTGCAAAAGCAGCATGAGAATATGGATGCTTCTTCCATTATTCTACACCTCAAGAAGCTATTTGAAACAATGCTCGACATGAGAGGTACACATGTCAAAGCACTGTTTGGGAGTCGTCTGACTGAGGGTGCCCAAGTTGGTCCTCATGTGCTCAAGATGATCGAGCACATAGAGGGGCTTGAACTTTGGATGTGCTTGGATGCAGAATTACAAATGGATTTAATTCTGCAATCCTTGCCTGACTCTTATGCCTCCATTCATAATGAATTTCATATGAACACGATGGAGAAACCCTGTCAGAACTTCTGAACATGCTGAGGACTGCAGAGCAGGACCTGAAAAAGTCCAAGCCTGTTTTACTGGTTACTACCAGTAAAGCAAAGGGTAACGACAGGGTAAGGCCAAGGCCAACCCAAGCCCAAGCCCAAGCCCAAGCCCAAGCCCAACCCAAATGATAGGTGCTCTTGGGCCTGAGAGTGGCATAGGGAAAGGCAAGGTAGTCTGCTTCTTTGTGGCAAGCCTGGCCACTGGAGGAAACACTTTCCTCGCAAGCAAGAGAAGTCAGAGGCTACGACTTCAGGTATTTTTATATTGAGATAATTTCTCTCCCTCAACATCTTGGGTCATTGACACAGGATTTGGTACTCACATTTGTACTGATGCAGGGACAAGGCAGAGCAGAGTGCTCGCCAAGGGAGAGGTTGACCTACGGTTGGAAATGGAGCACATGTGGCTGCATGGCTGTAGGGACTTATTGTTTATCTTTGCCTACAGCTTGTTATTAGAACTACATAACTGTTATCGGTACCTTATATTTCTAGAAATATCATTCAGTATCCGTTTTGGATAATATGGGGTATCATTTTGAGATATCTAATGGTGTTGTTCCTTTAGTTTGAATGGTATTCTATTTGGAATTGCAAGGTCATAAATGGATTATATGTTCTTGATTTAAACAATAAGATATTCTCAATGTTAACCAAGAAAGCTAAACATAGCGATCAAAACCAACATATCTCTGGCATTGTAGATTGTGTCATGTTAATAAGACCCGCATTGTAAAACTTCAAAGGGATAGAGTTTTGGCCTTTTTGACTTCCTTCATTTGAGGTATGCGAGTCATGCCTTTTAGGCAAGATGACCAAGTCTCCTTTCACAGGACAAGTGAAAGGGCTACTGAACTATTAGGCATCATCCATAGTGATGTATGTGGTCCACTAACAGTTGAAGCCAGAGGTGGATATTCATACTTCATCACATTTACTGATGATTTCAGTAGATATGTTATGTCTACCTTATGAGACATAAATCTGAAGCCTTTATAAATTCAAGATTCAGGAATGTACAGATATGTTTGGGCAAAAGTATTAAGCTTTTCGATCTGATCGAGGAGAATACTAAGCTCAGGTTTTCAAAGTACCTAAAGGAATATGGGTTAGTATCATACTCACCCCTCCTTATACACTCCAACACAATGGAGTGTCAGAAAGGAGGAACAGGACCTCACTTGACATGGTTAGGTCCATGATGAGTTTTAGTGATTTACCTGTATCGTTCTGGGTTTATGCCCTAGAGACTGCGACTCACGTTTTGAACTGTGTGTTGTCAAAGTCTGTAGATAAGACTCCAATGAGCTATGGATGGGCGAAAGCCCAACTTGTCTTATCTAAGGATTTGGGGTTGTGAAGCTTATGTTAAGATTGACTTCGAACAAGCTAGGCCCAAAACCCTATAAAATATTTGTGGGGTATCCAAGGAGACCAAGGATACTATTTCTACCCCCCAGAAGAGCGCAAAATTTTTGTTGCTATCTGGTGTCTTCCTAGAAAAGGAATATTTCTAAGAAGTAATAGTGGGAGAAAAGTAGAACTCGATGAAGTTCTAGAACCACAAGATATACTAGACAAGGACGGGATGATCTACCACAAGAAGTGTTGAGCATCATGAGGAGGTTACTCCACAACTTATGATCAAAGTAAACCACCTCAGGTAGCGCAGGAGCTACGTAAATCTGTAGAGTACGCCATGAGCCCGAGAGATACGGTTATCTCGTGACTCACACATGGTGACGTACTAGTCTACCAAGACGATGAACCCAAACCTACGAAGACGCTAATCAGATCCAGATTCCATAAATGGCTTGAAGCCATAAGTCTGAGATGGACTCCATGTACCAGAACCAAGTGTGTCTTTGGTGGAACCACCTGAAAGATAAAACCCATAGGTGTAAATGGGTCTTCAAGAAGAAGACTGACATGGATGACAACTTGCATACTTATAAAGCACGACTAGTTGCCAGGTTTCAACAAATTCATGGCATTGACTATGAAGAAACCTTTTCGCCGGTTGCCTGATTAATCCATCTGGATTATGCTTGCAATTGCTGCATATCATGACTATGAGATTTGGCAAATGGATGCCAACTACTTTCCTGAACGGAAACCTTGAGGAGGATGTGTATATGACACAACCTGATGGTTTCGTTCTTGATAGTCAAGCTAATAAGGTATACATTTGCAGAGATCCATTTTGGACTCAAGCAAGCTTCAAGGAGCTGGAACATTCGTTTTGATGAAGCCGTAAAAGAATTCAGTTTTATTAGAGCGAAGATGAGCCCTGTGTTTACAAGAAAATGAGTGGGAGCGCAGTTGTATTCCTAGTGTTGTATGTCGATGACATACTTCTGATTGAGAATGATATACCAACTTGCAATCGTAAAGACTTGTTATCCAGTGCTTCTCCATGAAGGACTTAGGGGAAGCACCTACATCCTTGGTATAAAGATCTATTGTGATAGATCGCGTAGGTTGCTTGGCCTAAGTCAGAGTGTATACATTGACAAAGTACTGAAAAGTTTAGTATGGAGAATCCAAGAAGGGATTTCTTCCGATGTCACATGGTGTTTATCTCTCTAAGGAATTGTGTCCTAAAACACAAGATGAGAGAGATAGGATGAGGAGGTCCCATATCATCAGCAATTGGATCCATCATGTAGCCATGCTATGTACTCGATTGATGTCTCATGTGCCTTGAGCACTTGTAGTAGATCAATCGATCCATGTGAGCGTCACTGGATGGCTGTCAAGAATATTCTTAAGTACCTGAAGAGGACTGATACAGTGATGCTAGTTTCCAAACGGACAAAGATGATTATCGATCGCAATCAGGGTTTGTATTTTGTCTCAATAGCAGTGCAATGAGCTGGAAGCGCTCTAAGCAAAGCACTGTAGCGGACTCTACAATGGAGGCTGAGTTATGCATTAGCAGATGTGGCCAAGGAGGTAGTCTGGATTAAGAAGTTCATTACTGAACTTGGTGTGGTTCCTGATTATTGATCCTATAGACATCTATTGTGACAAAAATGGAGCTTGCTCAAGCCAAGGAACCACGGTCTCATCAGAAGTCCAGACACATACTCAATGATTCCATCTCATCAAGAGATAGTTGAGAGAAAGATGTGAAGATTAGTAAGTGCATACTGACGACAATCTCGCAGATCCACTGACAAAGCCTCTAGCAATAGAACATGAAAGGCACTTGAGATCATTTGGTATTATACATGAATGATTGGCTATAGTGCAAGTGGGAGATTGTTAGAGTAATGCCCTAGACCAACTCATTATGGCAGAATTGACTCTTTGTAATATGTTCATTAACAATAAAAGGCAGTTTGTTCTATACGCGTAAATCATATTATTGCAATATGCATTGATATATGTCCTTAGAATGGTAAACCGTGATAAGGGTATCAAGTGTTTCAATCTTGATAGTGAGAACCCTATGAGCACATATGTGGCCATTCTAGAAACTTTCGTAGCCCTAGTATTATTTTGAAGTAAGGGCACAGATAATACGATAAGGCTATCATGTTGTTAACGCCCCTGTCGAAGGCAGTGATGATCTCACTGTCAATGTTTTTTGGTGACAACCTGGTGCAACCATGGTGCTTGCTATAGGCGAGATACACCATAGCAAGTTACTGGACTGACCCACCAGGATTCCATATGGATGGTAACCCCAGTGTCTATGGAACAAATCCTCTAACGATGGTGGTGCATGTGATCCTTAGACTTGAGATCACCGAAGCGCCTTGTGCACCGATTGGTGCAGTTTGACACTAGCCTAATGTAGTTCTATTCAGAGCTGTCAATATGGTGGATTGGCTGCATCAAGGAGTGTATCAAGACTATGGTGGATAGGCAGAGATTCATCACCCCCGGGTACGGGAGAAGTTATCTCACGGCATAATTCAGTATATGGCAATGACACTAAAACTGTGGCCACAGTGGGATTGAGTTGTTGCTCTATCTAGATTATAATACAGGTCATTGGTCCAGAAACTGAATATATAATATCGAGAGTAATCGAAGGTTACACTATTTCTATGCCTTTGTCTCGTCGAGATAACGTGTGATGAAAGGATCGAATTGTACGGTAACCATATCGTTGACAGGTAGCTACTTTGCTGAATCCGAATCTATCGGGTGGCCATGATGCCTTGCTAGGGCCATCTTGGTCTGTGTATTAGTGAGATATTAATTGGTGCTAATCGCGATAGTATACACCTGCCGGTATGATGAGAGCCTATGGGTCACACACATAGAAGATAATTTAAGAGCTAAGAAGAAGAAAGGCGTTTTCGTCTTTTAGGCAAAGGGTATTTTGGTAATTTCACAGTGCAATTAAATTTGCTGAGGTCGTCCTTTATTTAATTTGTTAAAAAAAATTAAATTAGTGAAATTACGGTTAAATGTGTGTTCGCACATATTTAATTAAATCATCATTTGTTAAATTTAATTAATATTAATGATTTTAATTGAAATAATGATGAAATAAATTAAAATATCTATTTGGGAGTGTTTGGCAACATGGGGTGTTTGGGTTGGAGCCCAAGCCCATTCCATGTGTGAATAGAGCAACTTAGTTTGCCTAAAAAATAAAAGTGTGTGTGAAATTAAGTAATGTGTTTTTATTAGTTCATTTTCAAAAAAAGAAGAAAACACACAACAGCCTATACACACTCTCCCACGCCACTTTCACTATTTGATTGAAAATCAAATATTTCTTTTCTTCTTATTCTTAAGGCCAAGGAGGATCTAGCAATCCCTCCTTGGTTCTTGTGGTTGTCTTCGTGTGGACTTCTTGGTTCGATCCTACACTTGGATAGGTATCAACATGTTCAGAGACAATATGGGTGTAGCCTCCAACGTGGGTATGAATCTAAACTTTAGATTTACTTTTTCTGCAGATTCTTGATATTATACATAAACTGTAAAATTTGTGTCTTGATTTTGGGCTTTAAGGAACGATCTACGGTTGTATAAAACTTTTGTTTTCCGCTGAGCAACCGAGTCATTTCCTAACAAAGTCTACATCCCAAAATCTCAAGCTTATTCATATACTCGGTCAACTTGAGTATATGACTGCCAATTTTGGTACCCTCTTCCATCTTGCATCTGAACAGTGATCGAGACACCATATGCTTCTCATTTCTCTGAAGAAAATGAAGAATAGAAGCTAAGTCCATTTTCTGGCACGGTTGTCACAGTAATGGTGTCATAGACGCAAGCACAATGTATCTTGTCATTTCTGCTTTTACATCGTGTGTATGCTTCATATATACAAACCCAGTCTGATGGATAGAAATATCAGCAGGCTTTGGTGACAAAGCCTACTCAATGGTTAAGAAATCTATCGCTTGGTTGAAGTATATTGTTTATACTTCCATACTAGTCAATGAAATTCTCACCATTCCATTTGTTTCCCAGTTCGATGATTTGTCACAATGATGATGGCACCTACTCCAACAAACATGACCAAAAAGCTTGCTTACAAGTTCTCTCTGCTGAGACGCAAGCCCATGCTTAAAAAACTAAAGACATATACAGATATCGATTATAAATTCAATCAAATATGTAACAAAGAAATTAAGATCCATCAGCAACAAAGTACGCATATGGATACCTTCTAAATGACATAATTACCAAATACATTAGTCATCAAAGTAAGAGCTTGAGGCATGATTTCCTGATAAACCATGTTCTTCTCTTCCATTGTGGCTATCTCAAGTTTTTGTTGAATAAATCGGCTCCCATACTAATTCGCATTGCTAATAAAGGATTTTTTCAGAAACAAATAAATTTAGGATTGCAGCATAACAATGGAGAAGGAGATGATTTTAGAGCACTGCATACCTAAACTCAACAACATGGCCTACAATTTCTGTGTTTGTTTATAAACATAAAAACAATCACAGAAGACATGTTCATCCAAGGAAAAAAAAAAAAATCTTACAAGTGATGGTTTGTGGCGGTAGAGGTGGCGAAGTGATGACTTCACTATTTATTGCTGCTACTGGGAACTGAAGAAACGAGTGATGGAAGAGATTTGGGCAATTTAGTGGAGGAGATTAGGGTTTACGGGATCTAATTAATTTAGTGGAGGAGATTTGGATGGGAGAGATTTGGGTTTTTGGCGGAAGTTTTTTTGTTACCCTAGGTTTGACTTGGTTGAAATTTGGGGGGTAATAGGTTTTGACAATGAACTTTGGTGTTTTGGGCAGAAAGAATTTGCCTTAGCAAAATTTTAAGGTGGGAAGCCTTAGCCAAATTTGAGTTTTTTTTTTTTTTTTCTTTTTTTAACTAAGAATATAGCAGTCAAGGAATGAATTTCATTTTTTCAAAATAAAAACTGTCAAGGATTAAGACTATAACAGTCAAAGAATGAAATTAAACAACTTAATTTTTATAAAATCCTTGATAATTAATAACAATCAAGTATTTGCTAAAACAGTCAAGGATTGTCTCAAATCCTTGACAGTTGAAAAACAGTCAAGAAGTTGTCAAGGAAAAGACTTCTTGACGGTTTTTAAAAACAGTCAAGAAATTCTGTCAATAAAGGCCTTTTTCCTTGTAGTGTTTCTTAAATACACTTAATCACCTTAAATCATGATTATATGTATCTATATAAAAAATATTGGGCATGTTTGGCTTATTATTTCTACCCATATTGTCAATCCTATTCTCCAAATAATATTTGGCACATTATTCCAGAAATATTACCCTATTTTTTTAATTACTTTTAGACCCCATAAGGTTATTAATTTCATTAAATACACCCCGAAAAAAAAGTTTAAAAATTATCAAAAACACCCCCGCGACCCATACTTGCCAGATTCTGGCAACCACCGTCGGTGGTAGCTGAAATCTGTACAACAGCCTACCTGCCAACCATAAATGGCCAGAATTTCACCGGTCTGGCCGTGAACGATGGCCAAAGAAATGGCCGTCGTTGAGGTCAACGACGGCTAAATCTTGGCCATCGTTGACCGAAAACGACGGTCATATTTTTGGCCGTCGCGGCCACAACAGGCCTTAGATTTGGCCTTTTCCGGCCAGATCCGTGGTGGATCTGGCCGGAAAAGGCCATAAGGACGCGTTATGACACAGATCCGACCGGTCTATGTCGTAACGCGATTTTTCGGCCAAATTCTGGCGGTGGTGGCCGGAATCTGGCACTGCAGGTGGTGGGGGTGTTTTTGTCATTTTACATATTAGGGTATTTAATTAAATTAGCAAAGCTAGGGACTTTTTCATAAATTTTTAAATTTTACCTCGTAATACTCCCCTATCTAACTACCCAATATTATTCCCAAAATCCTATCCAAAATAATAAACCAAACGCACCCATTATGTGTATAAAGTCTCGTATAGAATGTTTCAATATATATTTATACAGGTAATCAAGTATAAAGTCTCGTATAAAATGAGTATACCATGTCATTATGATAAAAATCATTTTCTCTGTATTTTTTTAATAAAACTATATTGTGTTAATTTTAAAAATGAACAAAAATATTAATATATTTATTGATCTCTATTCAGAGAATGTGTCGCATCCTTTTACATAGATACTCGAAGGGTATCTAGGCAATGAATGGTGGGCTACGGGCTATGCGTTGCTCCACCACTGCACTATTCAAGTGTTCATAAATTTATCGATCTCTATTCAGAGAATTTTCATAGATTTCATACAAGAGATTTTTTATCTATGCATAGATAAATTAAAATTCGATTAAGCCAACCATTGTAATCCTAATGTTCATATTTCGTTTGGTATGTATTTGTTTACTATTAAATGCTAATTTTTGTGTTAGAAGAAATGCATTATTCATTGTTCGATTTGGAAGGGAACTATGGAATCCGGAGAGCGAAATGCGGTATTGGAAGCAATTTTCGGCAACAATAAAGATATTGTTTGAATTTGAATTTTTTTCACAAATCTCTTGATTATAATTAAACTTATAATTATTGGCATAAATAAAGTGTATAATAACTCTTATCATATAACTAAATTAAAATATTGAATTTGGTAACAAATCCAATACCAAATCCAATGTCTTGAAAATATCTCATTAGAAATTGATTTTCACACTTAATAATAAGAGAGAGAATTGAATGAAATTTGAAATCATTCTCTCTCTTACCATTAAATCATTCTTTTACTTTTTAATTCAGCAAAGACAAATAGGTCTTCTTATACATGAATCACCTTATGAAAAGTCAAAAATATCCCTATTTTATCCGGATCAATTAATCCAATAAGCATTTTTGAATTTTATAAATAAAAAAAAAATGTTGAAGTTTATGAAATTAATGGCCTGGCCGAAATCCAAACGGCACACCCAAATGCCTGGCCATGGAAAACGCGTGTACTTTGAATAACAATTAATTTTAATTAATACTCTTAATTGAATATGCAGACTCATTCTTAGCCAAATATGGCAAAATTCATGCAACAAACCAACTTTTCTCTCTTTCCATTAATTATTTATATTTCAATTTTCTTTTCTTTTTTTTGCAGACAAATATACTCTATCACTCATCTTTTTCTTGTCTCTTTTCAGTTGAGTAAAGCGAACCAAAAGAAAAACAAAGCCTGCCACCTTTTCTAATTTCTTTCTTTTTTTTTTTTTTTGTAAAAAATCATTGAGTTTTAATTAGTTTAAGAAGATTTAAAGAGAACCCGTTTATGTTCTTGGATCAAAAGATCGATGAGAGTAGTTTTGGTTTTGATCTTCTTTTATTCTGTGATCAGTTCTATATCACCTACATGTAAGATTTTTTTTTCCTTTATTTTTTGATGTTGTAAATGTATATTTGTTAATATGGTTTTGAATTATTTTTTTTTGGTGATTTGCAGATGGGTTTGATCCTTTGGATCCTCATGCCAATATTACTATTAAATGGGATCTTATGCAATCCACTCCTGATGCCAGTGATGTAATTCTCTCTCTTTTTCTTCTTCATTATTCTATCGTTTATTATTCTTTTTTCCCTTTCTGTCTCTGGATCATGAGAGGTCATATTGCTGATAACAAATTATATTTTAAGATTTGGATTTGGATCATGAGAGGTTGGTGGCTATAAAGTTTATTTGACTTCCCTAATTAATGGATTTTTACTGTATCCAAGGTAACGTTATTTCGGTATTAATCTTTAGACTAATTCTAAGTTGACTGAACCATAATCTATGGTTAAAGACGAGAATAACGTTACAAACAACATCTTAACCTTTTCTTGTTTTTGTTTTGGCTAGTTTTATTTCGAACCATTGTTCAGCACGTCATTATCTTAGAGGTATTAGTGACTTTTCCTCGTCTAGGGATCAACCATGGAACTGGATCCTATCAAATGTTTGCCCAAATTGGAGATAAGCAAACTTCAGTTTTCATGACGCAAATTTTGATAATAATATGCAGGTAAGAGTATCTCTATTCAACTACCAATTGTATCGCCATATCGATCAACCTGGCTGGAGAATGAGCTGGGATTGGACCGGCGATGAGGTGATATGGAATATGTGGGGAGCCGAGACGACGGAGCAAGGCAACTGCACAAAATTCAGCGGCACACAGCTGCCTTATTGCTGTGAAAAGAGCCCTGTGATTATTGATCTTATGCCTGGAGCCCCTTACAATTTGCAGACTGCCAATTGTTGCAAAGGAGGTGTGTTGTCTTCAATGACACAGGACATTTCCATGTTTGGTGCAACTTTTCAGATGAATGTTGCAGCTTCTACTAACTCTTCAGACTTTGTAATGCCTCACAATTTGACTCTTGGACTTCCTGGTTATTCCTGTGGAAAGCCATTTGAGGTCTCGCCGAGCAAGTTTTTTGTAGATGGAAGTCGAAGGCGAACGCAAGCTCTTAGTAAGACTCGTTTTTTCAAATATTCTGTGCCTTTTCTTGCAAGCTAAGTTTTCGCATTTGTGTTAACTGTAACACCGATGATTCTCCACACTCCTAAGGTATAACGTAGAGTGGTTACTAGGCACTGAATGTTGAACACAAGTCAATACACTAACTTATGAAGATGTAATTAACAATTAACTAATTATTAGTTTTTTCCTACAAAAGTTTGCATTCTTTTTACAAAATATGGACAAATAAATGTTTTCTACACATTTACATAATGATTAATGATTCTATAATAAATAGGTTTTGCAAAAATACAAACATCCGCAGAAGGAAATTCTTCTTTTCTTGCAAACTAATTATCGCATTTCTGTAAACTATAACACCAAAGATTCGACACTCTTTGATGTATAACGTAGAGTGATAGTTAGGCTTCTGAAGATGCAATTAGCAGTAGACTCATCGTTAGGACTTTCCTAAAGATGTCTGTCTGTAATAGAGGTTTTATTCCTAATTTAGATAAACAGAGACGTCCGCAAAAGAGAATTCTTTCTTTATAACATATTTCTGGTGTATTTTTGCAGGGACATGGAATGTGACTTGTGCCTACTCTCAATTCCTAGCATCATCGAATCCAACATGCTGTGTTTCTCTATCTGCATTTTATAGTAACACCATTGTTCCTTGCCCCAAATGCAGCTGCAACTGCCAAGAATTATCCCACACAAAATGTGTGAAGTAATTACTCCTTTTAGCTCCTTCATCCTCTACCATTTTACAGAAACTTTCAGTTGAGAATTTACTAATCTTTCTGAACTGTCAGGCCCGGTGAAACACCTTCTCTGCTGCGACAAAAACATGATCCGAATGAAGCGCCGCCGCCTGTAGTAATTTGCTCGGAGCACATGTGTCCAATTCGCGTCCATTGGCATGTGAAACAGAGTTACAAAGAGTATTGGAGAGTTAAAATGACAGTGACAAATCTGAATGTCATGAAAAATTATTCTAACTGGAACTTGGTGGTGTTGCACCCAAATTTGGAGAGTTTAGCACAGGCTTTCAGCTTCAATTACAGGGCCCTTGATCAGTATGGTTATATAAGTAAGCTAGAAACAAAACCCTTTTGTTACTGGTAATACTCTGTCAATTTTTATTATTCAAAAGAAATTTCTTCTGTAGCTGAAGATGCATTTTAATCCTGCTAGTAGCTCTTATTGCATTTGTCAAATTTATAGTTTTTTGTCAAATTTATAGTTTACTTATAGCACAAGTCATTGGTGGAAAGCTCTATTTTGAGCATTTTAATATGTTCATCCTTGATGCGCAACTTTAGTATAATTAGAAGCACAAAATTGTCAATAGGGGAATGTTATATGCTAGTTGAAGTCGGGCATGTAATATTCTCTCTTGGAATCTCAAATTTGATTCCTTTCTAGAATGGTTAGACTTGTAGTTTCTTTTCACAAAGTTTGGTGTTCGAGCCTCCTCATGGGCATCTGCATGGCCAAATGCCATTATTTTCCGTTTACCAAAGAAAATAAAGTAATAGCTTATCAAAGAAAACAAAAAAAGTAATAGTTTATCTTCCTGAAAGTTTCGAGTATCATAAATGAGTTTTGGGTTATAGAAAGATTCGAATATAATTGGATTTTTACGAGATATCTCTATTTCTCTTACTTGCTAGCTATCATGTTTCTTCAGATGATACGGGGATGCTTTGGGGGATTCGAGACTACAACGATGTGTTACTTCAAGCGGGTGATAAAGGGAATGTACAAACTGAAATGATACTGCACAAAGATCCAGGGACATTCACTTTCCGAGAAGGATGGGCATTTCCTAGAAGAATTTTGTTCAATGGAGATGAATGTGTGATGCCTTTGCCAGATGATTACCCCAGGCTGCCCAACAGTGGGCACTCTGCATTGGCAAGTTTTTTGACATTTCTTTTGTCATTGTTGGTTCTTACAACTATTATTTGAAATGAGTTTTCTCATTAGAGAATTTCATTTTTATACAGTGTAAGCAATTATGTCTTATTGATCATAAATTTTTGAATCATGTTAAATCTTGCTTAGGATTATAAATGGTAAAATTTAAAAGAAAATAGGAACTTACAATTATCATTAACTAGCATGCATACATTCTCCTTGAAACATTGAAAATACAGTTTTCTTTATTATAAAACTCCACACAGAGTTTAAGGAAAATATTTTGTCATACATTTAATATGAATCGTAGATTCTATAATTAATATAACAAAATGTTATGATAATATTATATCCCAAAATCTTGTACTATATAAATTTAAATTAAATCTTTGGACACTCAATAGGACTGTTGTACATAANATAAAAGTGTTAAAACTAAGATTGATATTGTCGTATTTTTCAAAACGTATTATTGACAATGTACCGTATTTTTCAAAACGTATTATTGCAACTAAATTTATTAGTTACTAAAGCAACTTGTTCTGCAACTAACAAAATAGTCGTAGAACATTAACTTTAGACGCCAAAAGTTGGAACATGTGGACCCCGAAATTGAGTTGCTCTTTGCCCGACCAATGGCAATTTAGTTGGTAAATGTAGCCTTTTTGCAACTAATTCTGGTTAGTTGCTTAAAAATTGGTTGCAGAATGTAGTTTTTCTTGTAGTGTGGGTTTGTGTGAAAAGACCATTATACCATTTGTTACTATTTAAGCCATTAAACCTATCAATCTACTTTATGACCATTCTACCCTGATTTCTCTTCAATGACATCACCCCTTACACTTTATAACGGTCACATCTCGAAATGCATGCAAAATGACCATTTTACCCTTCCATTCAGAAAAGAAAATTACTTGTAAGGGTAGAATTTCATACCTTAGGGTATCGGAATAATGACATGGGGTTTACAATCCTCCTTTTATAAGAATTTCATCCTCAAAATTCAGTTGAAAAGGTTTGGATATCTTTCCCTCATATCTTGCTCAACTTCCCATGTCACTTCTTCTACATTATGATTCCTCCATAGTATTTTAACAAGTGGTGCATTCTTATTTCAAAGCTCTTTTATTCTTCTATCCAAAACCTAAACTGGACATTCTTCATAAATTAGTTCATCTTTAACTCCATTTCATTTGCTTGTAGTCTATACGAAAGATCACTAACATACTTTCGCAACAGGGAAACATGGAAAACATTATGGATCTGGTCCATGCTGGCTGGTAAGGCAAGTCTATAAGCTACTTTGCCCACTTTCTTTATTACCTCATATGGACTGATATATCTAGGAGCAAGCTTCCCTTTTCTCCCAAACCTCATCACCCTCTTATAAGGAGAGATTTTCAAAAACACTTTGTCTCCTACTTGAAACTCTATATCCTTTCTTTTTAGGTCTGCATAGCTCTTCTATCTGTCTTGGGCCAACTTCATTCTCTCTCGGATTAACTTTCCATCTTCTTGAAGGAACTGTGTTGTGGCAAGCGCATAAATATATATATATATATAATTCTTCCCATGGCACAATCCCTTTTACCCAAGATCATGATTTCAACATGATAATCAGTATAAAATTAAATCAAAACCATACAAGGTTCAGTTTAATACCTTCGTTGGCAGCTCCATCTCTAGATATCTCTGATTAATCACTATCAATAACTCAATCCCACTGTGGCCACATATTTAGTGTCATTGCTATTTACTGAATTGCCTAGTGAGATAACTTCTCCCGTACTTGGGAGTGATGAATCCTTTGTCAATCCTCCATAATCTTCACACACTTCTTGATGTAGCTAATCACCAACGTTCTTATAGCTTTGAACACAACTACGTTAGGCTAGTGTCAAACTACACCAATTGGTGCACAAGGCACTCTGATGATCTCAAGTCTAAGGATCACATGCACCACCATCTGTTAGAGGATTTATTCCATAGACACTAGGGTTACCATCGATATGGAATCCTCTAGTGGGTCTATCTAGTGAACTTGCCTATAGCAAGCACTCATGTGTTACACCAGGTTGTCAGCAAATAACCTTAACAAGTGAGATCAGTCACTACCTTACAATAGGGTCGTTTAACACTATGATAGTCTTATCGTATTATTTGTGTCCTTGGTCAGAATAATACTAGGGCTATGGACATTTTTAGAAAGGCCACTATATTTATCATAGGGTTCTCACTATCAAGATTTGAAACACTTGATACCCTCATCACGGTTTTACCATCCTAAGGATATATATCAATACATACAATTACGATTTACACAATATAGTAGAAAATGCCTTTTATTGATAAATAAAAATTAGTACAAAAAGTCAATTCTACAATAATTAATTGGCTGTAGGACACCTACTCTAACAATCTCCCACTTGCATGATAGCCAATCATTCATATATTTAATACCAAATGACAATAATGTTAGAGTAGATGCCCTAGAGCCAATCAATTATTGTAGAATTGACTCTTTGTAATAATGTTCATTAATCAATAATAAAAGGCATTTTATTCTATATCGCGTAAATTATTATTATTGCAATATGTATTGATATATGTCCTTAGAATGGTAGAACCGTGACGAGGGTATCAAGTGTTTCAAATCTTGATAGTGAGAACCCTATGAGCACATATGGTGGCCATTCTAGAAACGTCCGTAGCCCCAGTATTATTCTGAACTAAGGGCACAGATAATACGGTAAGGCTATCATAGTGTTGAACGACCCTGTCGAAAGGCAGTGACTGATCTCACTTGTCAAGGTTGTTTGGTGACAACCTGGTGCAACACATGGGTGTTTGTTGTAGGCGATTACACCACAGCAAGTTCACTGGACTGACCCACCAGAGGATTCCATATGGATGGTAACCCCAGTGTCTATGGAACAAATCCTCTAACGAATGGTGGTGCATGTGATCCTTAGACTTGAGATCACCGGAGCGCCTTGTGCACCGATTGGTGTAGTTTGACACTAGCCTAACGCAGTTCTTTTTAGAGCTGTCAATACGGTGGTGATTGGCTGCATCAAAGAGTGTATCAAGACTATGGTGGATAGACAGAGGATTCATCACTCCTGGGTACGGGAGAAGTTATCTCACGGCACAATTCAGTATATGGCGATGATGCTAAAACTGTGGCCACAGTGGGATTGAGTTGTTGCTCTATCTGGATTATAATAAAGGTCATTGGTCCAGAAACTGAATACATAATATCGAGAGTAACCGAAGGTTGACACTATTTCTATACCTGTCTCATCGAGATAACGAATGATGAAAGGATCGAATTGTACAGTAACCATATCGTTGACAGGTAGCTACTTTGCTGAATCCGAATCTATCGGGTGGCCATGATGCCTTGCTAGGGGCCAATCTTGGTCTGTGTATAAGTGAGACGATTAATTGGTGTTAATCGCGATACTATACACTACCGGTATGATGAGGAGCCTATGGGTCACACCCATAGAAGATAATTTAAGACTCAGGAAGAAAGAAAGGCGTTTTCGTCTTTTTGGACGAAAGGGTATTTTGATAATTTCACAGTGCAATTAAATTTGCTGAGGTTGTAGCCTTTATTTAATTTGTTAGAAAAAATTAAATAAGTGAAATTACGTTTAAATGTGTGTTCGCATATATTTAAATAAATTATCATTATTGTTAAATGTTAATATATATATTAAATATATATTAATTGATTTTAATTGAGATAATGATTAATTAAATTAAAATATCTAATTGGGAGTGTTTAGCAAATTTGGGGGTGTTTGGGTTGGAGCCCGAGCCCAAGCCCATTCCATATGGGAATAGGGCAACTAAAATAACACTATAAAAGAAAGGTTTTAGTTGAAAATCATAAGGGTTGTTTTTATTATTTCATTTTGATTAAAAGAGAAAAACCTTCAGCCCCAAAACTCTCCCACGCCACTTTTACTGTTTAATTGAAAATCAAATACTTCTTTTTGTTTTCTTCTTGATTTCTTAAGGCCAAGGAGAATCTAGCAAATCCCTCCTTGGTTCTTGTTGATTGTCTTCGTGTGGACATCTACGGTTCGATCCTACACTTGGATCGGTAGCAAACACGTTCAGAGACAATATTGGTGGAGCCTCTAAACGTGGGTATGGTTTCTTAAACCTTGAACTGATTTTTCTGCAGATTTGATTATTTTATATAAACTGTGATTTTTGTACCCGGATCTTGGTTCTAAGGAACGATCCATAGAGTTTATGTTTTTGTTTTCCGCTGTGTAACTGGGTCGTTTACTAACAAATAAGTGCCCATCATGCTTCTACTGCAACAGAAATTTCAATAGTGGTTTAGTAGGTATTTTGCAAATCTGCACATCCCTTTTTTGATCAATTTCTTAGATTATATTGAATCAACTAAGTATGTGTTTAGATCAATGGTGAGACCGTGGTCCCTTAGCCATAGCAATGGCCCTTGTTGCCGCGGCAGATCTTTATTGGATCAGCAATTCTTGGAACCACATCAAGTTCAGTAATGAATTTCTTGATCCAAACCACTTCCACGGCTGCATTAGATAATGTGATATACTTAGCATCAATTGCAAAATCCATTATAGTACTTTACTTTGAGCTCTTCTAGCTCACTACAACTCTATTGAGACAAAATACAAACCTGGATTGCAATCGAAAATCATCTTTATCCATTTAGAAACTAGCATCACTATATCCTCTTACAGTGAGCTCATCTTTCCCTCCAAAAACCAATAACATATCCTTAGTCCTTTTCAGGTACTTAAGGATGTTCTTGATAGCTATCCAATGTCCCTCACTTAGATCTAATTGATATCTACTACAAGTGCTTAATGCACATGAGACATCAATTCGAGTATACAACATGGCATACATGATGGATCCAATTGCTGATACATATGGGATCCTCTTCATTCTATCTCTCTCATTGTGTGTTTTAGGACAAATATCTTTAGAGAGATAGACACCATGTGACATCAGAAGAAATCCCTTCTTGGATTCTTCCATACTAAATCTCTTCAGTACCTTGTCAATGTATGTACTCTAACTTAGGCCAAGCAACCTATGCGATCTATCATAATAGATCTTTATTCCGATGATGTAGGCTGTTTTCCTAAGTCCTTCATGGAGAAGCACTTGGATAACCAGGTCTTTCTCGATTGCAAGTTTGGTACATCATTCCCGATAAGAAGTATGTCGTTGACATACAACACCAAGAATGCCATTGCGCTCCTACTTACACTCTTGTAAACATAGGGCTTATCTTCATTCTTAATGAAACTGAATTCTTTTACGGCTTCATCAAAATGAATGTTCCAGCTCCTTGAAGCTTGCTTGAATTCATAAATGGATCTCTATAACTTGCATATCTTGTCAACTTGTTCATCAAGAACGAAACCATCGGGTTGTGTCATATACACATCCTCTTCAAGGTTTCCATTTAGGAAAGTTGTTTTGACATCTATTTGCCAAATTTCATAGTTTTGATATGCAGCAATTGCAAGCATAATCTGGATGGACTTAAACATGGCAACCGGCGAAAAGGTTTCTTCATGGTTATTACCATGAATTTGTTTGAAACCTTTGGCAACCAATCGTGCCTTATAGGTATGCACATTGCCATCCATGTCAGTCTTCTTCTTTAAGACCCATTTACACCGTATGGGTTTTACCCCTTTAGGTGGATCCACCAGAGACCATACTTGGTTTTGGTACATGGAGTCCATCTCAGATTTCATGGCCTTAAGCCATTTAACGGAATCTAGATCCGATATAGCGTAATCATAGGTCATAGGTTTGTTGTCTTCATAGACCAATATGCCATGTTAAGTCACGAGAAAACCATATCTCTCGGGCTCATGACATACTCTTCCAGGCCTACGTAACTCATGTGCTACTTGAGGTGGTTCACTTTGATACACAAATAGTAGAGTAACCTCATCACGATGTTCAACCACTTTTTGTTGCACATCTTCCCATCCATGGTCTAATGCATCTTATGGTTCTAGAACTTCATCGAGTTCTACTTTTTGCCCACTAGTACCTCTTAGGATAAATTCTTTCTCTAAGAAGACACTAGTATGAGCAACAAAAATTTTGTGCTCTTTTGGATGGTAGAAATAGTATCCTTTGGTCTTCTTAGGATACCCCACAAATATACATTTGTTAGATTTCGAGTCCAGCTTGTTCGAAGTCAATTTCTTGACGTAAGCTTCGCAACCCCAAATCCTTAGATAAGACAAGTTGGGCTTTCACCCACTTCATAGTTCATATAGATGTTTGAGTAGGTGCCTTAGAGCCAATCAATTATTGTAGAATTGACTCTTTGTAATAATGTTCATTGATCAATAAAAAGGCATTTTATTCTATATCACGTAAATCATATTGTATGTATTGATATATGTTCTTAGAATGGTAGAACCGTGATGAGGGTATCCAGTATTTCAAATCTTGATAGTGAGAACCCTATGAGCACATATGGTGGCAATTCTAGAAACGTTTGTAGCCCCAGTATTGTTCTGAAGTAAGGGCACAGATAATACGGTAAGGCTATCATAGTGTTGAACGACCCTGTCGAAAGGCAGTGACTGATCTTACTTGTCAAGGTTGTTTGGTGACAACTTGGTGTAACACATGGGTGTTTACTGTAGGCAAGTTCACTAGACTAACCCACCAGAGGATTCCATATGGATGGTAACCCAAGTGTCTATGGAACAAATCCTCTAATCCTAAGACGTGAGATCACCAGAGTGCCTTGTGCACCGATTGGTATAGTTTGACACTAGCCCAACACAGTTCTAATCAGAGTTGTCAATATAGTAGTGATTAGCTGTATCAAGGAGTATATCAAGACTACAGTGAATCGACAGAGGATTCATCACTCCCGGGTACGGGATAAGTTATCTCACGGTGCAATTAAGTAAATGGCAATGACACTAAAACTGTGGCTATAGTGGGATTGAGTTGTTGCTCAATCCAGTTTACAATTCCGGTCATTGGTCCAGTAACTGAATACATACATATCGAGAGTAACGAAGGTTGACACTATTTCTGTGCCCCAGTCTCGAAGAGATAATAGATGATGAAAGGATTGAATTGTATGGTAACCATATGGTTGATTGGTAGTGTAACGCCCCACTTGAGGTACGTAGTTAATGCTTCTTCTTTTGCTCTTTTTGAGTCGGTTTATTAGTATTATTGTTTGGTTGGCCTTTGATTGAGTGATATGTTGAACACTTGCCTTGAAATTGGTTGAAAATAGAATAAGTTTAGTGTTCTAGGCTTCGCCGCGGCGAACAGGTGTTGAAGCCCACGGGGAAGCTACTGGACAGTTTCGCCGCGGCGACAGAAGCTTCTTCGCCGCGGCGACGTGTCGACCAAAATGTTT